>NW_019253503.1:40598-48781 GCF_002742605.1 Olea europaea var. sylvestris
AGAGTCGTCTATTTGTTTTTTTTTTTTTCTAAAAATCAATCGGTTGGTATTTGCGACTCAAGAATATTTTGAAGAACTAGCTCTTGAGAAATCGTAACTGCAAACAAATTTAAAAAAAAATTGTAGTTGCTTAATTTGGATGAAGACCAGTTGATAAGACAATGATACTGATATTTGAATTTTGTTTCTATTTCACGAAATTCATTAACTATTTATCAACCACCTGAAAAGCAATTATTTATTGTGGGATTTAGTTCAATAGCCACACTAATGATGCATTTGAAAATAAGGACTTTTAAGATAAATGATTTCATCACAAACAAAAGCAAAGCTATGCCTGAAAATCATGAAACTCACCAAAAACCAAGTCCCACGACTTGTTCAAGTAAAAAAATGAGACAAAATTACACCTATTAAATTGTATTTATTTCTAATGCATCTTAGTTTTTAGATTCGAAGTAACAAATGATTATGAGGTCAGCACAGTGGGACCAAGTTAGTTCAGGGGATCTTTCATTCACATTTTCTTTCTACGAAGAATGTTTTCTAGAACTCGTGAAGAGATAAAGAGCCAAAAGCTTAGTCCACTTTCTAACTCTTTGCCCTTCAACCAATACCTTCTTTACTTTCCGACAACCAGTAATAAAGATTGTAACTCCGGCTTCTGCAATGTATAGCCAAAATCTCGGGTTGAGCCTCGATTTTTTGGCAGAGCTTTTGCTTAGCTCGGGCAAAAAAAAGCTTGAGCCAAGGTCAAGCCTTGATTTTCGACTCGCGAGCTGACTCGGCTCAACTCGTTAACACCCCTAGTATTCATAGTGAACAAATAATCATGCGATGAAGATATTATTTAGGATAATATACATATCCTTTCAAAATCAAGTACACACAGAACCACAGACTAAAACTAAGTTAATCAAACACATGGTCAACCACATATGCAACAAATGCATAAATGACCCACGAAAAGATCTCAACACACCTATCATATCCCATTTTGTGTTACTCATACCTCGAGAACACGTACCTCCTCTCATCGCCCAATATGATCACTAGATGATCACTCAACCCATGTCTAACCGGTAGGTCACAATAGATCCTAAGTCCATGGGATAATCCTCTATTTCCACATCACTTCTCCCAACCTGCATGGATAATGGGTCTCCATCTAACAAAAGTAATAGAAGTATATCTCTTACAATCCACCTGATCCGGGTCTCTTTACAGATTAACAATTCTAGACATTTCATTATATCTCCATTCATGATCCAAATGTCACACACCACATCCTTGGTACAAACCACAATGTATTCCAAGGCATCTAAACTCCACCTCACCAAAAGACATACACCATAATGCAGATGCATCATGATCCACTATGCATGCAAACAATTACACTAAGTAATCATATTGTCCCAAATTCATGCAAATGCTCATATCAAACACATTGAAATGTAGCAAATAATTATGCAACAAAATTTAGACAATCACACATATACCGAAAGGATCACACACAGATTCATATGCAGTAACTAGGCTTACTCTCAATAAACCTCACTAGGGTCATCACTCGACCCTAAAGCCAAATTCACCTTACCTCTCATCTTACCCTTTAGCTTATCTTTCTTCCTGGAGCAATCCCTAATAAAGTACCCAGGCTTACCACAACTGTAACACCTTCTACCACTAGACTTGTCTCGTCTTTTGCCCTTCTTCTTTTGTTGCCAAATTAAAAAATCTCATTTTTCATTAAAAATTCTAACTTCGAAATGTGAAGATATTTTTGGGAAAAACAGAACAACCAAATGCACAGATATGTCACACAAAGTAATCCTAAGGTTGCAATATACACCGCTCTAGATTCCCAGGGTTTCATAAGATTTGCGATCTTGGATCAAGGAAATGTTCAAACATGTCAAGTCCAAGTGTTCTAACAGGATAATCAATACAGCACGAAGGCATGTAAACAAGATTTTGAATTTTCACGCAACAAGTCTCACATAGTGACTATATGATAGTTAAAGCACAAAATCAATTACTAACGTTCAATCAACTTCAACACTTCAAATAGGGTAGATAATTCCTAAATTTTCTAGCACAAGCAATGGTTGCCAAACAATGATAACCCCCAATCCTAATGATCACCCCATACGATGATCTGTCAGTACGATAATGTAAAGGTTTCAGCCAATTTACCAGAGTGGATCTACCAGAGTTGATGTCTATATATGAGAAAAATGTTTAAATGGAAAAGTATAATTATTTTCGAACTTCTCCACTCACTGAGCTATCAACTCATATATTTTTCTATAATTTTCTTACAGGTAGCAATTGATTCTTTTTAGCTGGAAGGGCCTAATGATTTTGGAATGAGAGCCACACGACATGTTGAGTGTTATAAACTCATATTGATGAGGCATAAAGTAAATAATTTGAGTACATCTCATTATATTTTGCATTTCATTTGATTTTGGCGCATTTTTTAATAACTCATAGTTAGTCTTGATGATAGATTTGACATCTAGTCAGCATCTATCATCGGCGCCGTCACGTTTCGGGTCCACTAGGGTGATTCGGGACGGGTCGTGTCAAAGTGGTATCAGAGCATGGTTATAAAGTTTTGAAAGTCCTTGTAGTTCATGCATTGACATATCATGCATATTCAGTGCGTATGGTCAAATGTCGTGGTGGCAGAAATCATAAGCACTCTAGCTCGAATGTATAGAACCCAAAATAATAGAAAATTATTTTTTAACAGATTTAGAAATGACTCGTATGTAAGTATGGTAGTTGTAATGATCAGATGGTTGGAAATGTTATTAGTTGTTGGGTTGGAACTATGTGTGTATGTAACCTATTAAGATTTGAACAGATTTTGATGATTTTACGGGGCATTCGAAGTTACAGATGTTACAACCACTAAGTTATTAATTTATTTCTAGAACTACATGATTTTTTTTATGAGTACATAGGAAAATTTTAGCTATAGCTTGCACGATAAATACAAGGTTCGGTGGGGAATTTTAATTATTCTTGAAGCCAAATGGTCATTAGTGTTATCAAATTTTGTGGTGATTTGTGGCCACTTTTATGGGATGATAATAGAAATCATGATGGTGTATATTTATGCTATATGATAAAAAATTGTGGAAGGCAAAATGATGGTTTGTTGAGTGATAGATGACAATGTGTTATTGTGTACTTTAAGCATCGATGAAATTAACGGTAATTCCAATTATTTCGATTATTTATGAGTGGTTTGATTACAAGGAATGTGAGAATAATAGGGATGAACTTTATAATGATTACCTATTAGGGGGCGATTTGTTGCTTTAAAAATAGAATTAAATGAATATGTGCATTTAGGTATGTTATGTGGAAAAACAAAATTAGAGAATGGTATAATCGAAATTTATTGAGATTGGGAAATTAACATGCAGTATATTGATGTGTGAAATGTTCATGTGATAAATATGAAGGTTATTATCCTGGGTATTAAAGAAAATTGATATAATTAAATGTTTTAGGTCAGGCAATATGACTATAAATGCCAAGGTTACATGATCATAACATGATACGGTGAATAGCATGTAAATGAATATAATGGTTGTCCTATAGCAAAATAATGTGATGATAAATTTGGGTTATTAAGTTAATTAATTTTGATAAGGCCATTCGTTAGATTATTGTGTTATATTCTATACAATTTGGTTAAATTTTGAAGTTAAAATGAGTTTAATAATTTTTTAGTGATGTAATTTTTGGGTTATTTTCAATTTTATTTTTGGATTTCCCGTATAAAATATTCCATGTTTATTCAAATCTGTTTGCGATGGAATATATGGGTGATATGTCGAATAGTTTGAAGTTTAGGGTGATCATTGAATGTAATTTTTATTCAATTGTGGGATAGTATCTTTAGGTTACATTATCCCAATTAAAGGTCTTTATGCGATATACAAGAATGATTATACATTGATGATAGATCAACGACCCATTTATGAAATAAGAGTATAGATTTTCATGATTAAATGTTATTATTGTCTCTTCGTAGAAAGAAAGAACAAAATTTATGAGTATAGAAATGTCAAAAGTTTTGCTATCTGGAAATTTTGAGGAAATATTTGCTTTTATATCTAAAGATGATAAGTGATTGATTCACGATAATGATTTTTGTTAAGGTTTAGAAAGTATTCTGAAGTAAACTTATAAATTATGGATGATACTGTAGATCGTTGATTTGGAGTTGGTTATATTGGGATTTTGCCATCACATTGCGAGAAATATCAATAGTTATCAATCATCAGACTTTAAGGTAGATTTTATTCGAAATGGTAGAAATGGAAATTGTGTATATATTTTTAGTAGGTGATATAGAATTAAAGGGAAAAAAAAACACCATATTGAGCTATCTCAATTGTTTTTTTGGGGATAACTAGAATTTTAGAAAATCATGAACAATTGAATTTTTTTGAGATATTATCAATTTAGAATGGAGGTAGTTACCCTCAAATATTTTTTGTTCGGGGATTCCAAATACACGGAATGGAGACAAAATAGTATTTAAATCATTGTGGATAGATTGATAAAGGTTACAAGATTATTTTTAAAAGATATAGTCAGTTCATATGATAAATTTATAAAATTATATCTAGACAATATTGTTGATTACATGGTGGAATTGGAGTATCTATCTTTGGTTAGCTGTAAGAGGTTATATAATTAAATTACATTTTACATCTTCTTTTGATAGAATGTTAAACACTATGAAGACAAATTCAAAAGAGAGGCTATCAACTATCATTGGTTAATTAAAGGAGACTTGGATAATTCTTTATTTTCATAGAATTGACATATAAAAACTAGACACAAGTGATGATAATTGAGGTTATATATAATATTGAAATATTCCAAGGATGTATAACGAAATGGGAGAAAGAATGTTGTTAGATCTTAATATGTTAACATTGTTATAGAAAAATAATGTGATTATAGAATAGTTTAAACTATGGCGTAAGGTGAAGATTTGGAGTACATGAAAAGTAGTATCTTAGACTTTAAATTGGTAAATAATTGAGTTTTCCTGAGAGTTGGGAAAAGGAAAAGACAAGAATATCATATATTGGCTCTTAGGAAGTTATTAAAGGTATGATAGGAAGGATTAAATTTTGGGACTAAAAGTTTGTTGGAGTAATCATTCAATAGATGAGGCGTTATAGCAAGCGAGGATCAAAGGTGTTCCCTATTTATATTACATGTGCGAATCTTAGTCAATTGAATTTTGATGACGAAATTTTTTTGAGGGGATGAGTTTTGTAATACCTTAATTTAGTAAAAAGAAAAAAAAAAGGGAAAAAAGAAAAGTCAACATTGTCAAGCAAAAAAAAAAAGATATAATAAATGGGTAAGCGGTGGATATATATATATAAAAGTGATTTCTAGTATTAAGCTTGAATTCCTCAATTTTGAAAGGTAAGTAAAAAGTTACTTATTTCAAGTTATGTTTAATTTTATAGTTGTTAGATTTTTAGACTAAATAAAAGTTTATCGAAGGGGTTAAGTATAATAAATTATGAAATTGAGTAAAGTGAAAGAAAAACTAATTTTAGTGATTAAAGAGACTGTAGAAATTGCTTAAACGTGAAATGATTAAGTTTGGGTATCGCCTATTTAATTATTGAGATTACTTAAAATAATTAATTGTTGATTTAAAAATTATATTATATTTCAGGCGGCAATACTGACATCGGGACAGCTTACCAACCGAGTTCATTTTGCGATCATAGTTCTGTGAGTGGAAAAATATAAATATTTTTAAAGTATTTATAAATTAAGTATAGTATCAAAGTATATGCACTTATATGATTTATTTGCTTCATTATGTGATTACAATAAAAATTTAATTTGCTTCATTATGTGATTACGATAAAAATTTCTTTTATTATGATCCATGCGGAATTTTAAGGATTTTTTATGATATTAAGAATTGTTTGGTATGTGAGATATGTGATATTGAGATCGATCAGAAAAGTACCCGTGATTATATATTTCTTCTAGTTCACAAAAGGGCATTGGCCGTGTTCTATACTATGCTGAGGGGTCTTGGACCGAGGATGAAGGGGTCTCGACCATATACATATAGTTCACTGAGAGGCCTTTGCCGTGTTCTAGAATTGATTACTAGAGGTCTTGAGACCGGCTTTCGTTCATAGAGGAGGCCAAAGGCCCGTGGCGAAAGTAATTAACCCGAGGCGCGAATTACATATTTTAGTCAGAGGGTACATTTTTGGTAGATCACATGTGATGTGATGAGATGATGGTATAGATATCAGCTAATGACTATCATGGATATGAGATGATATTTATAGAGTTATGAGAATTTCTCAATTTTTTTGGATATAAATTTTATGAGGCTATTGTGTGAATTACTAAATGATATGAGCTTGATGCCTATGTATGAGAAAAATGTTTAAATGGAAAAGTATAATTATTTTCGAACTTCTCCACTCACTGAGCTATCAACTCATATATTTTTCCGTAATTTTCTTACAAGTAGCAATTGATTCTTTTTAGCTGGAAGGGCCTAATGATTTCAAAATGAGAGTCACACGACATGTTGAGTGTTATAAACTCATATTGATGAGGCATAAAGTAAATAATTTGGGCCCATCTCATTATATTTTGCATTTCATTTGATTTTGGCACATTTTGTAGTAACTCATAGTCAGCATTGATGATAGGTTTGACATCCAGTCAGCATCTATCATCGGTGCACGTCATGTTTGGGGTCCATTAAAGTGATTCGGGACGGGTCGTGTCATTAATTAAGGGAGATCGTGAGAGAATGCATATCACCTAAGGCATGTAAGATAGGATTGCACTTCATAAAAGACCAAAGCAATAAATACCAGTTATAGACGGACCAAAGTTCATCCCAACTATTAAAAGGTCAATAACAACAAGCAATAACACCATGAACCATGTAGATTGTTCTGAAAGATCCTGCAGCTATGGGTAAATAGGGTTTGTTTACCCTCTAGTCGAAGCTAGGGCAAAATAGTGAAATGGATGTATCCAAGAAGTAGAAAGAAAACAAGTGTTCGACATTGTTACTCTTTTGAGGACCTTCCTAATGAGACAGTAGAGATATTCTTACACATACAATAATATACATATTTAAGATGAGATACTTATATATATACTTGTCAATCCCAACATCATATATTTGATTGAAGCAAACTATTCAACCATTTTCAATGTGCTTGGTGCGTTCGTGAAAAATAGGGTTTTTACATAGATGTATAGAGGACTGACTATTTGAATTTACCACCACATAATCATTTATGAATATATTATGAATAAGAAGCACCATGAAAAACCAAAAAATTCATGCAAGGACTTGGGTATTTATAGTTGAAAGTGTTTAGGTAGTATGGACCATGTAAAACTCTTCAAAAATGGAAATTAGAGTGTTTCGCACATAACTCTGTCTCTCGAGGGAGGAGCTAGCGACAGGCGAGTGAGATGCATTCTGTTTTTGTCGCTCGAGCAAACAGCCAGCGACAGTTGAGCGACAGCTGAATAGCTGTCAGTATTTTCATTGTAACTTTCTCTTTCGATGCCTAGTTGAAGTGATTCAAAATGCTCTAGAAAGCCAACATAAAACTCCTAGAAATAGCCTTGTCCAAATTCAATATTTTCTATGTGAAAAATGCATTGCAAATTACCACTGAAAATTTGGAACATAACTTATGCGGCTCTTTGATATTCTTTAGACTTCTAATTACATTCATTTAATCATATGTGATCTTCTGGGACATCTTGGCCTCCTTCAAAGACTATACTACGAACTTCAAAAGATTTCTTGACTTTTACAAATCTTTCATGTTAATCCATTTATCTAAATAATTGTCAATACAATAGAAACCTAACAATTAATAACTTAAAATAAAGATATATATGCACGTACGGTCAATCTAACGATGGTTGTGTAATCAATAATATCTACTGCACAATTAATAACTTAAAATAAATCAATAGCAACATTTATATATTCATTATTTCAATTAATTAAGCATTTTTACTAGTAATTTAATAAACTTAGAAAAGAAAAATAATATAAAAACTTCAAATTTAAGTCTCTTTTCAACGGTTGTCAAAGAGGGTCTAAATTTCGTTCCCCC
>NW_019253503.1:49451-57168 GCF_002742605.1 Olea europaea var. sylvestris
TTCATTTGATAGATACACATTGTCACCAACTAAGAAATCCTCTCATGAAGCTACATGCTTCTCATTAGCTTTATCTAAAATTTTATCAATTCCAAACAACAATGTTGGAGGATTTCTAACAAATCGTTATACTAGTCAATCATATTTACTAGTGAATTTCATGCATGTGTATTCAATATCATCATTAAAGCATTGCAATGCATTTGAAATTTATGAATATTCTCTAATATTCCAATTTTTCTTGTATATCCAAATAGCCGTCATGATCGGCTTTCATCCCATTTCATCCACTTTAGGACTTTTATCCCTTTTCATCCATAGACTTAGTGTATACCATTGCATCACAATATCCTTTCAATACCACAGGATATCTTGTTAAATGTAATCCATAGGTCATGATATATTTCAAATACCTAAGGACCTCTGTCAATGCCACCCAATAATCATGGTCTGGATTACTCGTGAATCTACTAAGTTTATTCAAAGCAAAAGTATTATCCGATCGAGTACATTTCTTAAGATACATTATAATGTCAATTACTTGTGAATATATCAGTTGTGACACACTTTCACCTATTTTGACCAAGTGTAGACTTGTGTCAATAAGGTTTTTACCGAACTTTCCTCTTATACTTCAAACTTTTTTAAATTTTTTCTCAACATAATGAGACTAGGAAAGTACAATTCATTCTGATGTTCTAGAGATTTTTATCTCTAGTATTACATTTGTCACACCCATGTCTTTCATGTCGTAATGCTTCGTAAGCATTTTCCTGGCGTTTAGCACCACTTCGTGACTATTGTCGATCACCAACATATTGTCTACATATAGACGCACAATCACATAGGCATCTGGTGTATTTTTCACATATACACATTTGTCACATTCATTTATTTTGAACTCGTTTGACAACATCATTTTGTTAAACTTTTGGTGTCATTGCTTAGGAGTTTGTTTCAATCCGTATAAGGACTCAACAAGATTACAAACTTTATGGCTTTCACTTGGAGACACCTTCAGGTTACTCCATGTATATCTCTTCTTCTAACTCACCGTTTAGGAATCCCGATTTCACATTCATTTGGTGAATCTCAAGATTATGTATTGTCGCAGTTTGCAATTAGTAACCTTATCGAAGTGATTCTAGTCATGGGTGAGTAGGTAAAGAAGTCAAATCCTTCTTCCTGCTTATGTCTTTTGGCAACCAATCTAACCTTATATTTGTGAATGGATCCATCAGGTTTTAACCCATTTACACCCTAAAGCTTATTCCTATGTATGAATGAATTTACATTATGGAATTTATCTCACTATTGATAACTTCCTTCCAATGTGGTGCTTCGAGAATAGACATTGATTCTTCAGAAGTCTTTGGGTCATTTTCTACCACACATATTAGAAAATTCGGGCCAAACGTAATGGATGTTCTAGCCCTCTTATACGCCTTGGTTCCTTCTTATTTGAAGACCCATTTGTAGTTACATATGTTCTTTTATTCAACTTACATTTACCTTATTTTTGCAAGGAAACACATTTTCAAAGAATATTACATTCCTTGACTCAATTATGGTACCATCTTGTACATTCAATTTGTGTACGAGGAAATAATATGCACTACTATTATTGGCATATCCAATAAATATACAATCAATCATTTTGGGACCAATCTTTATTTGTTTAGGCTTAGGAATCTCAACCTTTGCCAAACACCCCCACACTTTTAAGTGTTGATAGGAAGGATGATGACATTTCTATAACTCATATGGTGTCTCTTCCATTTTCTTGAGAGGTACAGGAAAGTGTAACTTTAAACTAAGTTACCCCCCACAATTCCTAAATTAGGGCAGTAGCGTTGTACCCATACGACTTAAACTTTTCACATAAGTTCTCAAGCATTTATGATAACTCCCCACATTTTTGGATTATTCTTGAACTTAGAGTTTATCAACTCTTTCATAGTTCAATCCATTTATTACCCATTGCTAGTTGCTAGACCTAGGAATTCATGTTAATTAATTGCCTTAAATTCTATGTGAATTTGTCACCAATTTTTCTATGCCGATAGAATTGCATGTGACCTTAGGAAAATTTACTTGACTATTCTATGTGAATTATGTGTCAGTACTTTGGTTGTGGTCATTATTTGGTATTGTTGGCATGTATAGGCCTAAGGCAAGTGTGAAAACTAAAATATGTTTTAATTATGGTAAAATTTGGGCATAGTTGAAAAAGATTGTCTTAGGATGATAATAAAAGGAAAGATGAGGATAGAGACGAGGTGAATGTCACTTTAGGGTTGAGTAGTGATCCTAGTGAGATTTATTGAGAGTAAACCTAGTTACTGCATGTGCATCTGTCTGTAATCCTTTCTGCATGTATGTGGTCACTTAATTCTATTGCAATGTTGATGTTACACTTTCAATATGTTTGATGTGTGTAATTGCGTGAATAAGAGTGACTTATTACTTTGTGTGATATGTTTACATGCATAGTGGGTTAAGTTTTGTGGCGTACTCTATGTGCTCTATGAGTGGTGTGAAAGTGTGGTAGTGAGAAGAAAGTTGGGCAGTTGTTTCTCTCCTTTATCTTTGTGAGCCTATGTGGTTTGTGAGATTATATAACGCAGCCATGTTAGGGTTATATTCTTCCTCTTTGTGAGCCTTCTTTGTAAGTGTTGTGAAGTAACCGACTCTTTCTTCGATTTTTCTTTGTGAGTGCCACCTTCACCATTTTCTTTGTGGATTTTTGGGAGCTTTGGTAATTGGAGTAACCTTTGTGGTCACCGAAAGGTATTGTTTTGCCGCAGTGAGTTTGTGATGCATTAGTAGTGAGTTGGATGTCTTTTGGTAAGGTGGAGTATAGATATCTAGGGGTACATGGTGATTTGTACATGGGGATGTGGAGTGTGACATTTGGATCACGAGTGGAGATGTGATCAAATGTGTAGAATTCTTTATCTGTGAAAGAGACCCTGTACATGTGGAGTGAGAGAGAGGCACTTCTATCACTTCTGTAAGGTAGAGTCCCATTATCCACGTAGGTTGGGAGAAGTGATGCGGTGATAGAAGATTATCTCAAGAGCTTAGGATCTATTGTGACTTGCCAGTTAGACATGTGTCAAGTGATTGGTTTAGTGAGCATTGTGGACGATGAGAGGAGATATGTGTTCTCGAGGTGTGAGCAGCACGGAATGGGATAGGATAAGTGTGGTGAGATCTTTTCTTAGGGTCATTTATGCATTTGTTGCATATGTGCATGACCATGTGTTGATTAACTAGGTGTTAATCTGTGATTCTGTGTGAATGTGGTTTTGAAAAGATCTGTGTGTGTTATCCTATATATCTTCATCGCATGATTGTTTGTTCACTGTGAATACTTGTTTCTATTTGGGTGTTCTTGACCTTAGCCCTGGTGAGTACATGGAGCAAGTATGATATGTGTTCCGGTTCGAAACACGAGGTAAGGTCTATGATTTCAATTTTATTGGATTACCTTGATTGTGCAAGTATAAACCGTATGTTTTGGTTGCTTGCAGATTATTGGGCATCAAGGTGGAGATTGTTGGGTTTTTTGATATCCAATAATCCGGGCGATGATTTAAAACAGTTGTCGGATTATTTATCGACACTATGGACTTGGCTCGGCTCGGAGATGAACTACACTTTTGGATGGTTCGAGTTTGGGTTGGATGATTATTTGGTTAGTTGGACTATTTAGTGATTAATATGGAGTTGAATATTGGCTCATTAGTTTAGGTTAATTGGTAACTCACTTAGTGAACCTTAGGCCCAATTAGAGTGACATAAACTAACCTATATATATGTATTTATCTCCTAGCCATTTTTGGTGTGTGTGTGTGTGTGTTGTAGCAATAGAGAGGAGAGTTGAGAGAAGAAAGGCAACCGAGAGAGAGTTAAGCCATGTGAGGTTGTGAGTGAGATTCAACCATCGTGATATCTTCTTCTTCCTCTCCATACCTTTGTGGATTGCTAACACCACCACCCTTCTCATTTGTGGGGTTAAAGAGAAAGAGAGCAGTCCAAAGTGAAGGCGAAAGTCTCGGGTCGAGCCAAGGTAAACCAGTATTCGTTTGATTATTTTCTGAGCCCGGAATCAAGATTTATAGAGGGATTTCTGCTACACTTTTGAACAACAGCTTCCTTGCTACCTCCATCAAATTTTTCGATCGATAATAATTCCAGGATCTTTTTGCAAAGCGTCAGCTGATCAAAATTTTCTTATACACAAACCCAAACCGTTTTGTCAAAATGGTTTCTTGTACGATGGTGTTCGAAGATCTTGCGTGCCATAGTCGTCTTGCCAAGCCCTCCCATTCCGACTATGGGAAGGACTGAAAGGACATTATTGATCGAGCTGGTTATCGTTTCCAAAATTTTTGATTCATCACTTTGTCTTCCAATGACAATTGGATCAACTGTGAAGCTGTTAGTTTCCATGACCAGAGGCTTTGAACGAGGATGATCCATAACTCTGTTGAGGCCAAGGCTATCAACTTCGTTGTTTCTCCTCCTGAAATTTTAATTTATACTCTTGATCTTGTGTGACATCTTCCAATGAAAAGTGATTTTGTTCGCCATCTTTCGCAGAAATGTCATAATGCAAGGAAAGTTTAAGCACCCAATCTTGTCCTCTGTCTCTATTGTATGATGCAAATCTTCATATTTGATCTCGGCCAAAACTTTGTCGGCATCATAGGCAACATCTTAGAGGCCTTTAAGCCAGTTTTCAACAGCGTTCTCAGTGATTTCACGCCTCTCAACGTCGTCCAAAACTTCGCAAATCTTTTCAAAATAGTTTTTCAAATTTTCAAATTCTTTCTCAAAGCCCCACAAGAGTTTGAATTCTTCAACGGCTACCGGAAACAAATTCTGAAGTATGGTTTTTACACCGTCAATAGCCCACAGCTTCCATTTTTTCTCGGTTTGGAAATTTGGTACGTGTGGTTGATTAAAGGTTGAACCCCAACCTTGAGATTCCCCTCCCGCCTCGCCTCTAGAGTATCGTGAGAGAGGTAAATCGCGGGATGTGCCCCAATAGGCCAGGGAACAAGAACTTGCAAATTCGAGGAGTTTGTGGTGAAAATGATTTTTTTCCTCTGCTTAAGAAAGGTACACTGAATTATTGATCAATCTTTTAGTCAAAGTCTTTTTACAACTTACTTGCTTAAAATTTAAATTTTAAACTAATTAAAGTTCACATTCAATATTAAATACATATTTCATGGGTTCTATAACTTTTCTATCACATATTTCATCAATTTTTATCAAATTCTTCTCAAAATCAAATTTTAATCCCACCAAACATAAACTTACCCACATTTATCATTAATTGCACCATATTTTAATTGCAAAGAAGATTTTCAAATTTTCTTGCTTTTTCGTACTAGTTTATGTCTTGAGTTTCACGGAATACTTAAAAGATAACATATTTTCATATTGTCGGTGCCAATAATGCTACAAAGATTTCGGTGAGTAACTCAAACATTTTGAAAAGTTTAGTAGTCAAAACCCAATATTTAAATTGTATTGAGCAATCGAAGATGTCAACTTAATTTCTAACTAAGGACAATTTCATACCTACTTATTTATTGATAATTGAATTCTACATTTCTCTCTCTACCGACTAAATCATACGCCACATAATTCAAATTCCAATTCCAATTCCAATTCCAAAACAAGAAAATGTCTATGAAATGCCCATGTCTGTGGAGAAGTTAATCTGAAATCATGTTTTTTTTAGAGACTAAATTTATTACCCAGCATTAATGAATTATGGTACTCGAACCGTTAGTCATTACATCCATTTCCATTTGCATAAACTAGCGAATTTAATGACATTACAAGAGGAGATTTTAACAATGTCTGCCTTAGTGCTCCATTTGATTTAAAAATTGGGGGAAAAAGTATGATTAAATAGTAATGAAAATAATTGTGTCCACTACTTTTGGATTTCTTAATGGATGATAATATAAAAGTACAGTTAAAGAGTTATTTAAATAATTGTCCACTACTTCTAAATTTTTTAATGGATGATTATATATACACCACATTTATAGTTAATTGCATTATATTTTAATTGTAATGAAAGTTTTCAATTTTGCTCATTTTTGTACAGGTGTTTTCGAATTTACTCATGCACTAACTTCCAATTAGAAAGGGTCCCAATGTCTCACTAAAGACCATTTGATTTCCAACTCAATTATTTAATTTGTATTTCTATCTACCTAATAAATTACACTCACACAGTATAATTTTAAATTATTGATATTGATATTTACACAGCATTAATCACTACATCTCATCCCGTTTGTATCAACAAACTAATTTGATGACATTGCAAGTGGTGATCTTACACCATTATACCGAATAAATTGGGAAAAGTTGTGACATATCTATAAAAATTAAAAGAAGACTTATTTTACACAATGAAAAAAGTTAACTTTATTTTAATTGTTATAATTATAATTCCATCAAAATTTAATCGACTTATTTTAAATACAACTTCAATGAGATTCAAATATTTCTTATAGATGATATATAAGTTATTTTTTCCTTAACATATCGTATAAATTGATTTTTTCAGTTTAAAAAAAAAAAAGGACTTCCTTATTTCAAAATTAATTCTTATTTTATTGTCAGGTAACCAGAGAATCATGCTTGAGTGACAAAGCATTTAGAGAATACATGGTTTCATCGGAAATCAAGTACACAGGACTGAGATAATTAAGAAGACAAAATGACTATTTTCCGAGAAATTACTCCCATTATATCTGTTGAGATGCTGCCGAAGGACTCTTTTAGCAATTAAGTAGATAATAGGAGCAACACTAACAAATAGAACTTAATGTGGATTATTAGTTTATCCTTTTACTATATACATTGTACCATGCACTTGATCAGCAGAGCTAGGATGGCACATACATTTCTGAGCACTAACTGAATTTCAAAACTATGGATTCTTGGTTTAATTTTTGAAAGATTTTTCAAAACGTATCATTTTTTTTCCCTCCTATGTGAGTTGTTTTTTGTGCTTTAGGTAAATTGAGAGAAAATAACACTGATCATTTTAATGGCCCAGCTCAGTCCCCTGCCAGCCCATTTGAATTTTTTATGGGTAATTTTTTTCACTCATAAAAAAAATTAAGTGTAATTTTTTTTCCCTATTAGCTCGGTTTTATTTTATTTTATTTTTTTTTAGTTTGATCCTGGATCTACTTTGCTGATACTCCTTGTATCGCACTATATATGACACTCACAATCTTTCACTAATTTTTTTTTCTCATTTTTAATATATATAGTAGTATATTTGTTGTTATAGAGAACCTATTTGAACCTACATCTAAATAATATTTATGGAAAATTAACTTTTTTTATTGTGAAACCATGTGAAGCACTACATCGCCTAGAAACTCATGTCATTTATGCTCTTTACAACTTTTTAACCATTTGTCTGATTCGCTACTTTGTTTTACCACGATCAATATTACAAACTTATTTCTAGATTATAAGCGTCAAAAAAATTAAAATACTAATAAACACATCATTAAAAAAATGCATCGAGCATGTATTATATAATGCTTCTTGATTGTTATGTACTTTTTAAGATTTTGCTTGGAGCAATTATTGACCATTTGTAGATATGGTCAAGTAAAGGAGATCGATAATAGTCTTTATATTATACAAATCATTTAGCACT
>NW_019253504.1:0-1215 GCF_002742605.1 Olea europaea var. sylvestris
TATATGATTTTTCACAAACCATCGATCGGTTGAAAAATATAGGCCGCGGATCGCTCAAGTGAGATGATCTGACTCACAAGAAATTGAAAGGGTTGGATGGAATGGTTTGATCTTGAAATTCAAATCCTCAAATCCCTATAACCACTCTTAACACCCATACATCCATCAATTTTTGTCTAGCATTTCAGAGAGATGATGAAAAGAAAAATGATGAAATTCGTATGAAAAATATCACCAAAATTAGAAAGCCACTAAAATCATTATTTTGGTATGAAAACTCGCAAAATAAGGCATTAGGTTGGAAATAATAATCCGCTTCCATTTTTGATAGGAATTGGGACCATTGGAGTGTAAGAAAATTGCAGATTTAGAGATTTGGAGAGCAAGTTAAATCACCCATTCAAAAGAAAAATCACACAAGGCCTAAACTGTGCGAGTTTCCTGTTTTATTGGATTACATCACAAGGACACAATATTTACTATTATAAACCTCACATAATGCACGTGTACCGCACAATATTCAATGTGGCCGTCGTGCACAATAGTTTCGAAATAGAAAGTACAGGACACTAAATTTAAGAACACGATAAATTCTTGTTAAAAAGGGACAATTAAGGATTTGAGTTATGATGAATCAATTTTCTTAATACTTAGTACGTACATTAAGCAACTTTATTTTTCTACTTCTTGGGAGATTGCCAACTAGGTTTCCTTCCTGGGAGATTGCCAACTAGGTTTCATGGTTTGAGTGAAAATGAATTTTCACATTGTAGACCCAATATATAGAGAGAAAAAGCAATATATATTGCCATCTACAATGTGAAACGTTAATTTTCAATCAAATCATGAAGCCTAATTGCAATCTCCTAAGCAGAAAAATAAAGTTGTTAATGCAGTAACAATGTACTAAGAAAATCATTTCTTTATAATTATGATTCTCCGCAGTCCTTTATTTTCGATGTTTTAACAATATTTTAATGTTTCATCATAGAATATCCTATAATTTTCTCTTTTGAAAGTGTTGTTTATGACTGCAGCGTTGAATATTTCATGGTACACATGTGCCTTATGTGCTACTTATAATAGTAAAAGTTATGCCCTTGTGATGTAAGTTTTCTATTCAGTTATGTACGCAAAATCGAATCGATTGGTAGGCTGTCCCAATATTCGTATCACCACCTAAAATACGATATGATATTTAGATTAACAACTAAC
>NW_019253505.1:0-1215 GCF_002742605.1 Olea europaea var. sylvestris
TTATTATTATTATTATTATTATTATTATTATTATTATTATTATTATTATTCTTACTCAAATTATAAGAATACTCATGAGCCTGCCAGAAATTAAACCTAAGCTCTGATACCAAATTGTAACGACCCAATTTTTATTTTTTATTTTATTTTTTTAATATATATTTTTTTTCAATTTAAGTCGCTACCAACTTATTATAAAAGGGTCAAATTTATTGGAAACCACATGATTCATAAATTTTAAATTATCATCTGGCACATTCTAGAAATCTAATCTGATAGGAGTAAATAAGTGTATTTCGACGTGTTCGAGGCCAACTAAACATTTCAGTTAAAGAATTTTAACTAACATGTGACAAAAGACAAGAACACTATTAAAACTTATTTTCAATGAGAAAATCCAAACACGTTACATCACATGGCTACGAGAGTTAAACATTTACTACTTTGAAATGAATTTGTCAGTAAAGAAATATTCAATTATGATTAAACAGTGACATTGGTGTAAGAAATAATATTTAATTCGAACAGTATTATAAAATGTAATGACATTTGTGCGTATTTAACATCTTTTATACTAGCATGATTAGTGAATATGGATTATGAATATTATTATCGTAAAATCCAATTCAAAGCACAAATGAATATTACAACCCCACTGCATAAAGTTAAGTATGGTAGGCAGACAATTGAAAACGTGGTGTGACAAGTACAGAATCATTGCTTTGGCCATGCATGTTATAAATCTTGAAAAGGGCTGTAGATGCCTCAGAAAAGTACAAAAAGTATTTGACGTGAACTTGACAGTTAATCAATTTTCTTTTAAGCCTTAAAATCGATAAAAGTAGTAACATATAGTTCGAGCTTTATTTAAAATGAATTAAAAAAAATCCATGTAGCAAATAAACATAAACGATAACTTAATCTTTAAAATAGGATGTCTATGGCAAGGAATAAAATTACTTGTTAAAATTATAAATTTTCGTCTAGCAAACGAGGCACAATCACGCCATCGAACCACCACACTCCGACAGGACCCGATCTAACCTGCGAGGTGTAGGAAAATGGTGAGTACATGGGAATACTCAATAGGATATCAGATTAATGGTGCGATCCCGAATAATAATTTTAAAACATGTGCCAGAATATCATACCGTCGCATAACTTTAAATCCGGTAAGAGCTCACATCATATCATATCATTTCATTTCATTGTACC
>NW_019253506.1:0-1215 GCF_002742605.1 Olea europaea var. sylvestris
TTAATGATTTTGTATCACTACTAATTCATTCCCACCAATTTCTAACATTTCCTTCAAAAGATGCAATTAAAAAATCTATTCTCATTTCAGTATTTTCCCATGTATCATCTTTATTATATAAAAAGAATAATATCACAGAGTCTGCCCAAGTTATTAAGGCTTTCTTAGTATCTATTTTACAATCTAAATCTAATTTTGTTCCTCCATGGTTAACAGGTTTATCATAATTATTATTTAATTCAAATCTATTACTATATTTATTTCCTTTGGACGGTTTTTTATCTCTTATTTTATCATAAAATTGCCTATATGGTTTATTAGACATTGGAGCATAGCTTTCATCTGGATCTATTGATTCTTATTTAGAGGTTCCTACGGGACTAGGTCCTCCTCCAGTATTCATTAAGATTTGGTATTCATCATCTATACTTTCTAAACTTAAATGATCAAAATTATCTGTAAGTAGATCTAATTCTTCATTCATCTTCTTTGTCTTGATTTTCTTCAATTTTTTGTTTACCTAATATTTTTTCTCTAGATTCATTTTCTTCTATTATTTTAGGTAATATGTTTTTTCTAAACTCATCATCCATGCTTCCTGTTTCTATTATTATATTTTTCCTTTTAATATGTTTTTCCCTATTCTGGTTATTTCTTTTTCTATAAATTTTTTATTTACTCTATTATTCTTTTCTTCATTTTCTTTTAATTTTCTGACTTCAATTTTTAATATATTTATATCATTTCTAGCTTCTTTTATTTCATTCTTAATTTCCTGTACATCATTAATTAATGTTCTTATTAAATGTTTTAATTCTTCCATATGTTCACTGATTGACATTTTATCTATTTTTTGATTGATAATAATAAAATACTATACACTCAGCATTTTTACACTCTTTTATCATTTTATCATATTTTTATTTTATAACTTCAAGATTTGTTAGTTCTTTTAATTTTTCATAATACCTTGCTTTTTCTTTATACCTTTCTTGTTTTAATTTTAATATTTGTTTTTCTTGAGTTTTAGTTATATCTCCAGGTATTAATAATTCATCTAAAATTTTATTATTTAATAATCTTATTCTCCTTAACTTTCTTTCTAAAATATTTTTAGTTTTTTCCATTATATTTTTATGATGATTTATATATTTCTCTATGATACAAATCATTTTCAAATATTTCGCAAATTATTTCATATGTACGTCTATCTTT
>NW_019253507.1:0-1214 GCF_002742605.1 Olea europaea var. sylvestris
TTGTCATTTTTCGCGACGGTGTCGGAATGGGCCAAAATTTGGCAGGTTGATTAGAAACGGCCCGCAACATAGGACTCGAGGTACAGATCTGGGATCACGGGATTTCAGCCAAATTCCTTCGTTTGGGCCTTCGAATAATTAATTTCCGTATGAATTATGTCAGGTTGAAGAAGTGCTTGACAGAAAATTAACAAAGTAAAACCTCACTAGGGGCAATTTTGTCATTTGTCGCGACGGTGTCGAAATGGACCGAAATTTGGCAGGTTGATTGGAAACGGCCCGCGAAATTGGACTCGGGGTACAGACCCAGGATCACGGTATTTTAGCCATATTCCTTTGTTTGGTCCTCCGAATAATATATTTCATTATTAATTATGTCAGGTTGAAGAAGTGTTGGACAGAAAATTAACAAAGCAAAACCGCACCTGGGGCAATTTTGTCATTTGTCGTGATGGTGTCGGAATGGGCCGAAATTAGACAGGTTGATTGGAAATAGCCCGTGAAATTGGACTCGACGCACAGACTCGGGATCAAGGGATTTTAGCCAAATTCCTTCATTCGGGCCTCCGAATAATTAATTTTCGAATTAATTATGTCAGTTTGAAGAAGTGCTAGAAAGAAAATTAACAAGGAAAAATCGGACCAGGGGCAATTTTGTCATTTGTCGTGACGGTGTCGGAATGGGCCAAAATTTGGCAGGTTGATTGGAAACGGCCCGCGAAATTGGACTCGGGGTACAAACCCGAGATCATGAGATTTAAGCCAAATTCCTTCGTTTGGGCCTCCGAATAATTAATTTTCGTATCAATTTTGCTAGTTTGAAGAAGTGCTGGACAGAAAATTAACAAAGAAAAGTCGCACCTGGGGCAATTTTGTCATTTGTCGCGATTGTGTCGGAATGGGCCGAAGTTTGGCAGGTTGATTGGAAACAGCCCGCAAAATTGGACTCGGGGTACAGACCCAGAATCATGGGATTTTAGCCAAATCCATTCATTTGGGTCTCCGAATAATGAATTTCCTTATTAATTATGTCTGGCTGAAGAAGTGCTGGATAGAAAATTAACAATGCAAAATGGAACCAGGGGCAATTTTGTCATTTGTCGCGACGGTGTCGGAATGGGGCGAAATTTAGCAGGTTGATTGGAAATGGCCCGCGAAATTGGACTTGGGGCACAGACCCGGGATCACGGGATTTTAGCCAAATTCCTTTGTTT
>NW_019253508.1:0-1214 GCF_002742605.1 Olea europaea var. sylvestris
AAAAAAATTATAGATCACAATTAATTTATCAGTGACAAATGACAAATTTTATAAGTGATGGTACAAATTTTTAGGTCACATTATTTATTGATCACAAGTTATCATCACATATTATTTATTGTTCACAAAATTTCCAATTTATCAAAGTTCATGTACATTTATTTATTTTCAAAATCATTAGTTTAATTTATGATATAAATCATTCTTCAAGTTCAAGTACACACCCTTTTGTCTAAATTAATTTTCAAGATCACGAGTAAGCCCCCGTTTGGTAGTGTTTTTTTACTCCAAAAATTTGATTTTTTCACAGTTATTTCGCTATTTCAGTCATCATATTTCACTTCTTCACTCACAGGTAGCCTCCACTTTTCTCTCTAATGGTCCAAAAATCAATTCTTATAATCACTACTGAACATACCGTAAATTATTGTTTTTTCTATATTCATTAATTCAAATTAATTAAATTGCATGTTCATGAAAGTATTTGATTGTTCTCAAGAGTACTCGACGTAAATGAATTAATCTCTTAACTATTTAAACCCTTTCCATGAATAATTTAGACATTTTACTCATCAATTTTTTTTGAAATTATTTAACAGACTTTATCGTTTGAAGATATTTTTGTGAATAATTATAAATTCGTTGTTTTTAGGTGAGCAATGACTTGATTTTATGAACCATAGACAAAGCAGATTTTGAAGGAGTTCAAGGACTTCAGGAGGATCCTCCTACGCACAAAGTACTAAAGAAGAAGCAAAAAGAGATTATTGCGTGATGTTCTATTTGATATTCTCGACTTGTATGTCGGAAAATTGATAGAGATATTAATACAACTATCACCGTCATTTTTTGAAAGATTTTATTTTTTATACTGTAAAATTAGGTGCAATATATGATATTCAAAATTTCATCATAATTGCATGATATGCCCGAGCTTTTTCATATTAGGATATTACTCGATGTATTTTAAATGTCACTCCAATAGCCACTGAAATCTATGGTAGAAGAAATTTCTTACGAATTATGCAGAGGTACATAACATTTTCTTGTGGCTAGTTAACCACTGTATTGTATTTTTGGACGATACCATCTTTACTATAATTAAATTATTCCAACAATACCTTCTTGTTTTTACATTATTTTTCATTTTTTATTTTTCAATATGTATTTCATTTATTTAACCATTTGAACAATATTTTAATGAATTATTATGA
>NW_019253509.1:0-1214 GCF_002742605.1 Olea europaea var. sylvestris
GCTGAATCTCGCAGCAGTCATTTTTGAAGTAAACATGGTGGGTTCAAACCCTAAAGAGTGGTGGATTGACACTGGTGCTACAAGGCATGTGTGCTCTAATAAAGAGATGTTTGATATGTTCGAAACTGTTGAGAACGGGGAGAAGTTGTTCATGGGAAATTCAGCAACTTCTGAAATCAAGGGTCAAGGAAAAGTGGTTCTGAAGATGACCTCGGAAAAGGAGCTGACTCTCAACAACGTGCTTTATATGCCGAAAATTCACAAGAATTTAGTGTTCGGGTCGCTTTTGAATAAGCATAGTTTTCGCATTGTTTTTGAGTCAGACAAACTCATTCTGTCAAAAAGTGGAATGTTTGTCGGAAAAGGTTATGTTTTCCGACGGTATGTTTAAACTCAGTGTAATGGTTGTGAAACCAAAAATGAATAAAGCAAGTTCTTCTGCTTATTTGCTTGAGTCTTCCAATTTGGCGCATGGTAGACTAGGACACATTAACTATGGTACTTTATGAAAACTAGTTAACTTTAACTGCATACCTAAGTTCAATAACGATTCCAAACATAAGTGTGAAACTTGTGTTGAAACAAAATTGACAAGGTTATCGTTTAAATCAATTGAGCGGAACACAGAACCACTAGATTTAGTTCACAGCGACGTGTGTGATCTAAAACTTGTACAAACAAGAGGTGGCAACAAGTATTTTATTACTTTTATCGACGATAGCACAAAATACTGCTACGTATATCTGCTTAAAAGCAAGGATGAAGCTATAGAGAAATTTATTCTCTATAAGAATGAAGTTGAGAATCAACTTAATAAGAAAATTAAGGTGCTGCGAAGTGATCGAGGTGGTGAGTATGAAACACCATTTGCTGAATTCTGTGCACAACACGGAATCATACATGAAACCACCGCCCCTTATTCACCGCAACAAAATGGTGTTGCTGAACAGAAAAATCGTACATTAAAAGAGATGATGAATGCAATGCTCGTAAGTTCTGGGTTACCTTAGAACATGTGGGGGAAAGCTGTGTTATCAGCAAATTACCTTTTAAATAAGGTTCCCCGAAAGAAATCGGAAAAGGCCCCTTATGAGTTATGAAAAGGAAGAATGTCTACTTATAAACACTTGCGAGTGTGGGGGTGTCTTGCTAAAGTGGCTGTTCCACCACCAAAGAAGGTAAGGATAGTCCCGAAAACTATAGACTGTGTCTTC
>NW_019253510.1:0-1214 GCF_002742605.1 Olea europaea var. sylvestris
AAGTGATTTTTCATTTCATGATAACTTCGGGTTTGATTATTTTCGGCAAATTGCTGGTCCAATTCGATTGGAATCGAGCCAATGAAAAGTGGTTTTTGATTTCATGATAACTTTCGGTTTGTCCATTTTTGGAAAAATGCTAGTCAAATTCAATTAGAATCGAGCAAATAAAAAGTGGCTTTCGATTTCATGATAACTTCGGGACTGATCGTTTTCGAAAAATTGCTAGTCTAAGTCGGTTGAAATCGAGCCAACGAAAAGTGGTTTTTGATTTCATGATAACTTCGGGTTTGATCATTTTCGGCAAATTGCTAGTCCAATTCGATTGGAATCGAGCTAATGAAAAGTTGTTTTTGATTTCGTGATAACTCGGATTTGTTCATTTTTCGCGAATTCCTAGTCTAATTCAATTGGAATCGAGCCAATGAAATGTGGTTTTTGATTTCATGATAACTTCGATTTTGATCAATTTCGACGAATTGCCAGTATAATTCGATTCGAATCGAGCCAATGAAAAGTGGTTTTTGATTTCATGATAACTTCGGGTTTGTTCATTTTCGGCTAATTGCTAGTCTAATTTGATTGGAATCGAGCCAATGAAAAGTGATTTTTGATTTCATGATAACTTCGGGTTTGATCATTTTCGACGAATTGCTAGTCTAATTCGATAGGAATTGAGCCAATGAAAAGTGGCTTTCGATTTCATGATGACTTCGGGTTTGATCGTTTCGAAAAATTGCTAGTCTAATTCGGTTGGAATCGAGCAAATGAAAAGGGGTTTTCGATTTCATGATAACTTCGGGTTTGATCATTTTTCGCGAATTACTTGTCCAATTCGATTGGAATCTAGCCAATGAAAAGTGGTTTTTGATTTCATGATAACTTCGGGTTTGATCATTTTTGAAAAATTACTGGTCTAATTCGGTTGGAATTGAGCCAATGGAAAGTGGTTTCCAATTTCATGATAACCTCGGGTTTGATCATTTTCGGCAAATTGCTAGTCCAATTCGATTGGAATCGAGCCAATGAAAAGTTATTTTTGATTTCATGATAACTTCAGGTTTGTCCATTTTTGGAGAAATGCTAGTCTAATTCGATTGGAATCGAGCCAATGAAAAGTTGTTTTTCACCACTTGATAACTTCGGGTTTGTTCTTTTTGGTGAATTGCTAGTCTAACTCGATTGGAATCGAGCCAATGAAAAGTGGTTTATGA
>NW_019253511.1:0-1214 GCF_002742605.1 Olea europaea var. sylvestris
CGGTCGCTACATTTCCAAAAACTTCTTATGGGCCCAAAACGGACACCGTGTGCAAAAGTTACGCTCAATTCTTCGTCCGCCGAATCTCCAAGAGTTCTAAATATGCGAGTGCTCATTCTTTCGAAAAATGGCCAAAATCCCTATTACGTTACGATGAAGTGGTGAGTTTAATCCAAAATGGTCGCTACGTTTCCAAAAAGTACTTATGGGCCCAAAACGGACACCGTGCGCAAAAGTTACGCTCAATTTTTCGTACGCCGACAATCCAAGCGTTCCAAATATGCAAGTGCTCATTCTTTTGAAAGATGGCTGAACTCCCCCATACGTCATGATGAAGTGGTGAGTTCAATCCAAAACGGTCGCTACATTCCCAAAAAGTTCTTATGGGTCTAAAATGGACACCGTGTGCAAAAGTTACGCTCAATTCTTCGTTCGCCGACTCTCCAAGCGTTCTAAATATACAAGCACGCATTCCTTCGAAAAATGGCCAAAATCACTCGTACGCCACGACGAAGTGGTGAGTTCAATCCAAAACGGTCGCTACATTTCCAAAAAGTACTTATGGGCCCAAAACGGACACCGCGTGCAAAAATTGCGCTCAATTCTTTATCCGCCGACTCTCCAAGCATTCTAAATATGCAAGTGTAAATTCTTTTGAAAAATAACCAAAATCCCTCGTACGTCACGATGAAGTGGTGAGTTCAATCCAAAACGGTCGCTACATTTCCAAAAAGTTTTTATGGTCCCGAAACGGACACAGTGTGCAAAAGTTACGCTCAATTCTTGGTACGCCGACTCTCCAAGCGTTCCAAATATGCAAGTGCTCATTCTTTCGAAAAATGGCTTAGCTCCACCATATGTCACGATGAAGTGGTGAGTTCAATCCAAAACGGTCGCTACCTTTCCAAAAAGTACAAATGGGCCCAAAACGGACACCGTGAGCAAAAGTTACGCTCAATTCTTGGTACGCCGACTCTCCAAGCGTTCCAAATATGCAAGTGCTCATTCTTTCTAAAAATGGCTAAAATCCCTCGTACATCATGATGAAGTCATGAGTTCAATCCAAAACAGTCGCTACATTTCGAAAAGGCACCTTTGGGACCAAAACTGACACCGTGTGCAAAAGTTAAACTCAATTCTTCGTCCGCCGACTCTCCAAGCGTTCTAAATATGCGAGTGCACATTCTTTCGAAAAATGGCCAAAATCCCTCGTA
>NW_019253512.1:0-1214 GCF_002742605.1 Olea europaea var. sylvestris
TTTAATGATTTATTTAATATTTATTTCATTTGTGTATTTAATATTGAATTGTTTTTGTAATCGCTTATTTAAATTGTTTATTTCAATCATTGTTTATTTATTTCAAGTGTTTATTTAAATTATTTATTTTAATTGTATATTTAATTTTTTATTTTAATTTTTTATTGAATATTTAATTTTTTTATTGATTTTTTATTTTTGTTGACAAAAAATAATTTTTCACTTTTTATAATTTAGTTGTATAATATTTATTTTCGTTTATTTTCTTTATTCCATTATATATTGATTCTTGCGTATAGTAATTATAGTTCGGTTGCTCTAATTTTCTAATATTATGCTTTATCCATTATTTCTTGCACGAAGTTTTAACAATTGAAATTTACAGGATGAAATATCATTTGGACGATGTCATTAGACTGATCCTACTTATAGCCCCTGTATTCGTTGCCCGACGTACAGTTTTCTAGGCAGTTGCTTGATGTATTGCTATGTCAGCTACTTAAGCCAGTCGACGAAAATGCCTCCGTTTTGATCTTAGGGACAAAGTAGTTACATTCTCTATATTCGAGTTTGCCTTTATCACCAGATTGAGATGTATGGGTGAAGAAGTAACAAGGGCCTGTATTTCAAGAAATGGGAGGCTGTTGAATGAATATTTTCATCGGAAAACGATAATGACTCTGGCGTAGTTGGGAGGAGCATTCCGAGAGTACGACCAGATGTCTAATAAGTTGAAGCTGGGCTTGGTGCTTATCCTCGATAGTGTACTTAGGTGTCATCACAAGAATATGTCGATTGACGTTTTCTATTTGAAGGTTGTTGATGATATTGATACCTTCAACAACTATCTATGGGGTAGAGATATTTTACAAATAACTTACGCATCTTCAGGAGGAGGTATTCGATGCCTAAGCGGAATAGGCTAGAGCTCAAGTACGATGCAATGGCCCGTCGTTGACTTTGCAGGCAAATGTTTAATATAATGAATTATCTATTTTTTATTAAATTTTATATATAATTGTAATTGTTGTAAATATGGGTGTACGAGACGGTCCCCATCTTGGTTGGCCGGTATGCGAGGAGAAGAGAGACATGCTGCTTTCGGATGCATCACTAGTGAGCACAAAACAATTCACTTGCCAAACAATGATCAGCTCTCATCAATAATCATGAGGTTCGTATTATTCATTTGTGATTTATGTTGTATGTTCTTT
>NW_019253513.1:0-1214 GCF_002742605.1 Olea europaea var. sylvestris
CAACTTAACTCTAAGAGAAAAAATATCCAAGTCTTAATTCTTATGCTGGTGAAAACAGCTATAACTAAAGAGTAATTTAGTGAGAAACATCTTTGGTAATTTGACATGATTTTCTTTTATTATTTATACTTTGAGATAAAATGTTTACAAAGGCACAAAATTAACCTGTCTGTGTAAGATTTTTTATGTATATCATGACTCATGAGATTAGTAAAATTCAAGACTGTGCATAGTAAATAAAAGAAAAAGAGAGAGAAATAAAGTTAAGTTACAGTTATGTAAAAATTAGAGGAAAATGAACAATGTACAAATTTCCATTAGTTTAATACTAAACAAAGTGAAAGAAAATATTCAGAATTAAATCCTCCAATGAAATGAAATTGAAAATCCAAAATTGAATTTGGTGACTAATAAATCCAAATAGCATTCTGAATTCGACTGAAATTTAAATGGCGCTTCTTCAAAACAATGTCAATACAAATAACCTTTTTTCCTTGTTAAAGTAGAAGTATATTTTTTCATGATGGATGGTCAATGAAGTTTGTAAGAAAGTTATCAACTTTAATGATTTGTGTAACTACATAATTTACTTATAATTAACGGGGCAAGAAGAAAATAAATAGAGAAGAAAGAGAAAAAAAGAAAGGAAGCACTTCTATGGAGAAATAGAGATGTATGGTTGTAGCGTGTAAAAATGGAGAAAGAGTAAAGAAGGCTCTATGACATAATCATTCACACCGCATAAATTGAGGAAAAGCAACAAAGTCACTGTATCAAACACGTAAGATAAACGACGTCGTCTCTTTCTCTCAATAAAAAAAAAAAGCTATAGTATGACACAATGGAAGAATCTACTGTTCCTTCTACAGTAGTGAAACATTGCCCTTTTTATATAGTAGTGAAATGTCTGCAAAATTTTATGATATGACAAAAATAGAGTTGGGCATAGTTGCTGCAACGTAGCATGTACATGAAGTTCAATCGTCATTGGCCTTTTCTTGGCTGTGATCTAGAAAAGCCATGTGAAGCATTTAGGCAATACTTGTACCAAAAATATTTCATAATTACAATAATTCTTCTTAAAGAGCGAGCCTAGCTTAATCAAAATTAAAAATAGCACATTCGTTAATTGAAAAATATTGATGTCTTTACACGATAGAGGGCAAGAAACCAATGGCACCAACTCCAGTAATAAAGAATTCAAATTATCCATA
>NW_019253514.1:0-21704 GCF_002742605.1 Olea europaea var. sylvestris
AGATACTCTAAGATAATCATTTTCCTTTCATACTATAGCTATTATATATTTTTAATTCAAAATTATTAGTAAATAATAAATAAATACTCATATTTAAAAGATTTCAACAAAAAAAAATCAATAATAAGTATAAAACTAAATTTAAACTATATAAATGAAGGATTTTAAAGAATTTAATGACGAATCGATGTATCCGAAACGTATTGTGTCGAACACACGTGTCCGTGTCGATACATCATACTGTTCTAAAAAACACTACTAAAAACCACCCGAAACCGGACCCCTGATACACGCCAAAACGGGTACTTTAAGAAACCCCATAACCGGTAATCAAAACTCCCAAGCAGACCCCAACAGAATGAGAGGCGGAACACACTAGCCCCCGTTTGATTTAGCCAAAAAAGTTGATAAAAATCTAACTCAAAGTCAACAATTAAATTTAACGGGACCAACAACTTTATCAACTTCTCAATTACACATTTCATCAACTTTTACTAAAATATACTAAAGATTAGATTTTTAGCTAAATCAAACAGTGGCAGAACTTGTAGAGGAAAAAAAAAAATTAAATTATTAGGCAAATAGCCAATGCACATACAAATACTGATTATTTGCATAAAATGGCACAAAGACAAGAAAGATTAAGTCAAATCAGCCAGTCAATCCTGAAAAATCCCAAAACTCCTGAAAAATTTCAACCGTATTAATAGAAAACGAAATAATTGGGGTTCAAGGGTATAAAAAGAACACAACGCAAAATCAAAAATATAAAGATCATTATCGAAATGCACAATAACCGAAAAGTACAAATCTCAGAGAATTTTTTTTTTTTTTTCAGAATTCAAAAGTACGCACTAAAATGACTGAATTCACCAAAATCAAAATCACACGGCGAAAAGACTAGTTGTTTTTTTTTTTTTAATTTAAATACCTTCTAAATTGTAACCCTGATTCTCATTTATATATCGAACTGAAATAGCACACAGAAACCAATTAATTATCTTGAAAAAGCTAAAAGATACAGATATACATATAAAAATTTACCTTGAACAAGACAGAAGATTCGTTGGAAGATCAAATTTGATAGCTTTTGATTTGAATTCTAGATAGTCATATATTACCTGTCAAAAGAAATTTTCAAAGTAGACGCGGTTAAGAAAGCCCTGGACAGAGAAAACAAAAAAGATATACAGTGTGTATATGTTATAGAGAGAGAGAGGAGAGAGAGAGAGAGAGATTTTGCTGGCAGAAGCTGCAATGGAGACAGGAATAGCCTGCTAATCGACTAGACTGAAATAACGGAGAAGTTCGTCGACAATACAACAAAATGTAGGAATCGGGGAGAAGAAGCCAGATAGGGACGACGTCGTATATGTTTTGGGGTTAGGAAAGATCCTAGTCCTATAAAGGGAATTGCGGATCTTAATCAATGGGTGGATTTGGAATCACTTTCACTTGTAGGATGTTTAATGGCAAGCATGAAACTTACATGAAAAACAAAAAAAGAAAGTAAATTCTGGATGATTAAATTTGTTTTAAATTTATTTGCATGAATATTGTCAATTAAATGTGTTTGATTAATTTAATTTTCAACCTATAAAATATTATACTTATCAATTTTTTATTTATGAACAGATAAGAAAGATGGGGTAGATGAGAGAGACAATTACCTGGAAAATAAGAACATACTCCCCCATAGAAAACAAGGAAAATATGATCATGCTACAAAAGTAGGAAAATATTTTCTATGATAAAAATCATTTAAATAGCACAAAGTAAGAATTTGGGTAAAAAGTGACATCTTTCATGGAATGTATTGACAATTAAATTTATCGTTATTGAAATGGAAAATGACAAAATGTTGGGTTACATGCCGAGTCGTTCAATTTTTATGTAATAAAAAAAATATACACTTTGTTTTTAGAGGCATGACTTTTCAAAAGTCAAAATGAGTTTTGTGAGATTTAGCTCTTGTTTGGCCGTCTTTCTTTTCAAATTTTGATGTTTAGAATAATATATTTTTTAGAAAATGTATGGTTAAAAAAGAAGGAAATTTTTTCAATTTATGTGTAATATTATTTTATGAAATATTGTGTGGTTGAAAATAAGAGTGTTTGACTAATTTTATGAAAGTGTTTCTTTTAATGAAAAGAGATTTTAGAGAAAGTTGGTTCAATATAACTTTCTCTAAAAGTACTTTTGAAATACAAAGTTATTTTAAAAATTAGTTTCAAACAAAAATAAAAAGATTGCTTCAAAGCTCTTCTACAACAAACTTGTCATTTGCTTGCACAATTGTTCATTTCTTTATTCTATTTTGCTTTTGAAAATAAGCCATTTTTAATCATTTGGTTGAAGTGGCTGGATCTAGGACCAGGTTGGTAAATTCCTGTTTGAGCCCCATTTTTTGGGATCATGTATTTTAGAATAGTGATTTTTTGTAGAATGAATGCTTAGAAAATAAGGAAAAAATTTGATTTACATTTAAAATTATTTTATAAAATAATGTATAGTTAAAAATGAGTTTTGAAAAAATGAATTTTGAGAATGAGGAGGCTTAAATAAGGACTATAATTCACTATTTTTTATTTTTTTTTTTGTAAGGCAACAATAACTAGCTTTCATTAAAATAAATGGATAAAACGCCTCATAAATAAAGCCTTCGAGTCAAAAGTACATCATAAAACATCTAGCTAGAGCACGAAGTCACGAACCTAGAGATCTTCCCTACCTGTGTGGCATGGCAAGATTGCTTATTGCGGGTTTATTACTATATTTTTCCGAAGTGCACTAACGATATCCCTTATGCAGATATGATGACAAGCTTTCTATGTCCTCATATTGTGTTGTGTTGCATATCTTAACTTGCCAGTCGCATGTGTGGGGAAAGGCTGTCTTGAGGTGTCCCGTAACCTCAAGGGTTGAACAGGCGGTCCGTTACATGTGGTATCATAGTAGGTCCGCTTCGAACGTTGCATTGTTGGTTTACTTAAGACTAATGGCGTACGTTCCTGCGGAGAAGATTCTAGGACCGCCAACATGTGGCAAAGCATTTGGAAAGTAAGCAGAATCAAGGATGGAAAACTTTGAGGTTGATGAATGTTGGGAACATGCGTTATGTAGTTTTGTCGACTGTAAGAACGTTTGTTTCGCAAGGGCAAGATCAAGGCATTGCTATGGAAATTGAATATGGGGGACATTTGTGGATATACTTTGACATGCGTGGTGACGCGGCGGCCAGAAGAGCCGTCTACTCAAGAACTAATACAAAGGTGCATAGGGTGAAGGTGGTGTAGAAGGCGGCATGTACGAGGTACTGCGAGAAGAGGTGCAGGGGCACTTGGACACCCGCACATCAGGGGGATGATGCCGCAATTGTGGAAGAATTTTCGGACCCACTAACTTGGAGGGAGTATGTAATGCATGAAGAGGTGAAACACAAGTCCGCTATGAGGTCATTAGCAGTTTAAGTGGGGAGTGAGTCATGAACCTAGAGAACTCCCACACTCATGTAGCATGACAAGATTGCTTATTGGGGGTTTAAAACTATATTCTTCGAAAGTGCACTAACGATATCTCTTATGCAGGTATGATGACAAGCTTTCTATGTGCTTATATTGTACTATGTTGTATATCTTAGCTTGCTGGCCACATGTGAGGGGAAAGGCTACCTTTGAGTGTCTCGTAACCTCAAGGGCTGAATGGGCTATCCATAATAACGAGCTACAAAGTTTGGCTCGCACTGAATAAAGAACACTCTAACAAGGGTTATAGTCCCAGAAGAGCGCCCTCGTGGGCGTGTGAGGATGATTCGCCTATTCTCAACCATTACAAGTCCCTTTGCTTCAATTTTTATGGCCACTATTGAGAATTACTGTTGAGCATTTTGTTGTCAAATGACCTCTCGGGTGATGATGTAACCAGGTATATTTTCTCAGTAGCATTGACCAAATAACTGATCGAAAAAATCAACATCTCAAGGAATTGACCCAACTCTAAACCTATTTGGGGCCATTGGAAGCAGCCTAATTTAATTAGTATCGCTCGTGACCCGTTTTTCACTTATTTTGATAGCTTATAAATGTTACGAAAAATTCGTATTTACATCATTATAAAATATTATTTCATATGTTAATAAGACTAAAAATACTGATTGACATATGAAATATATCTAAAAACACTAACATCTATAAATATATCACAAACAACATTGTGTAACTGAAATCTATTGAATCCAGCAAAGATTATACTTTCGTTTAATGACTTCCAAAATCAAAAAAAGCAATTTAAAAACTAAAGATGGGCAAAGACAATCAATTTTGTTTGTGGCGCACAAATTCTAATTTTCTTTTCCTCTACGACTATCGAGAACTCACAGAATTTGGAATGCATTTCTCAATTTGAAGCTGGAATCTTAAAGTAATATCACAGAATTAATTATGTTCTTCAATTAGTTTTAATCCACTCATAAGTTTTTAAATTTCTCATATGCTTATCTATCTAACTGATCATCGATTTAATAGAAAATCTTCAATAAAAAATGTGTCATTTTATTGTTTGCAACTCTGGAGACCCTTTTTAGAAACTTATGATCATAAATTAATATGGTACTTTGAATCTATGTCCGAGAATTTTGGAAATCGAAAGTTACAGACAAATTGCATATTATAGGAATCCTAATTATGTAGAATGTATAAATAATCGATCAAAGATGTGCTTATTCTTCATTTTATCTAATGCAATGCGTCATTATGTGGTGTAGAGGGTGACACCTAGGAACACCATTGTTCATCAAAGGACAACGCGTTTCCATCCTTGACATAATGTTGAGATCGAGAAAAATCACACTCTCTATGCTTTGAAGGAAGATTGTGTCAAGTTTGAGCGCCACAAATTGAGTGGACTTAAGTGGATGCATGTGGAGCCAAAGGATGGTCATGAAATCCACCCTACCTATGCAAGTGAAGCTATGAAGCAAGTCTTGAGATGAAAGACAGCACCTTAACTACATTTCATGTCTATTTTTTGTCGCATTACGATTCATCCGTCCAGGAAGTCGATAGTGATTATATTTTTCTATCAAATGTGTTGAAAGCTTCGTTGTCTTTTATTTCTCAGATCTTCCAACATTTTTATGATTTCACAGATGAAGTCGTGTTGCAATTCCAATCTTTTGTCAAAAAAAATTTCTTGTTATCACAATATCTTAGACTATATATCAATTATCAGGCGAACAGATAGAAATCGAAACATAAACTTGAGAAAAAGATCATCCTGATAGACAATATGTACATGATGCAAAGAAGTTCATTGCAAGTACATTACATAGCTTCAAACATATTCACACTAATTGCAGGTCAATAACCATATCGGATCTCCAAACTAAGCATGCTACTGTTGTCATTAGTTATAAATAGAATTATTAGCTGTATTTACATGCAATGTTACAGTATCTAGGAACGAGGTTTATATAAATTTTCATAGATAAAAGTCTCCAAAATATCTAAATAAAAAGAAGAGACTTGGAACAATTATAAGAAAACTATATTAAATTCTTTAACTATTCAACAACGTAAATCAATAAAATCCATAATCTTTAGACTGAAATATGATGAACATATACATTTCATGTTTTTTCCCATAAAATAGATGTATAACACATTGGATGCATTTTACAGATCTTGGGAACACTCCAATTTTAGTTATTTATTTATTTTTTCGCAACATGATTTTAAAAATTCACTTTGCTCTTCAAAAATATGTACATATTGATGAATATTTATGGAACTCTAAATCTCAAAAACTTGAAAACCTAATTACTTTATTACCATGATCCTCCATGTCAATTCACCAAAATTCAGTCACAGCCAAACACTTCATGGGACCCACTACCATTTCTCTTACTATTTCTATTTATAAATTTGCCAAATGGAGGCACCTTTCTATTTCTAAATTCAACACATGATAATGACAGGATTCCAAAATGAAACTAAGCCCCTGTTTGGTGTAGATTAAAATAAGATTTTTAGTAGATTTTGATGAATGTTAATGAAATGTGTGGTTGAAAAACTGTGGCTTTTATGAAATGATTGGTTAAAATTATTTTTAACTTTGACTTGAGATTAACCTGGATCAAACAGGGGCTAAAATTTCCAACTTTTCAAACAAGTTTATTTACAACTGCTGCTTTGGTCTCCAGTAGAATCAACTTTTGTGTAAAATTAGAACTGCAAACCTGTACTATCTAAAATCCATGAAATGCACTGAAGGCACACTACATTCATATAATAAATGGGTCGGATTTGGAGTCCTTAAAATGTAAATTTATAAGGGGCAATACGAACTGCTAGTAACTCTTGAAAAAATCTTAATCAACAGAACTAAGAACATAACAAGAACTGAGTTAATGAGGGACAAACTACTGAATGAGGTTATTTAGATAGCCAAGACAGCTGTTCTCATTTAGTTCCAGAACTAGTAAAGCAATGAATGGATTTGTCTGTATTATCATAATCACTTAGAAGTCAACTTAAAGAGATGACATCAAATATGAATAAAATCACACAAAATGTTCACTAATAATAATCTTCTTATTGATTTATTTGATCAAATAGGACCATAGAAAAATGGAAACATACCTCTTGTGTGTCTCTGCTGTTAGTCACTGGCTTATTCTCATTATTCTCTAGTATAATGTGCCTGAAGTTGGGGTTTGGTACATCTTTTACCATGTGCCACTTCACAGGGAAGCAACCACTCCATTTATCTTGCTGCCAGAAATCCTTATCTTTATGAAAATCCACAGGACCAATCATCTCTGCAACCCCACAGAACCGGCCACTTGCATTAACCTTCAGCAAAAGAATACATGAGCACTAATCAGTAACATTGATGCATAATGGAAAAAGTCATTGAAAAGCAAAACAGTGATTGAGACATAATATAGGTGCTAAACAGAGTTAAGTCAAATAATGTAACTCACAGAAAAAAAGAGGAAGACAGGGCAGCCTCTTGAATCTGCAGCAGCTATTATCTGAGCATCTTTGTAAGCATTATTTAGCTTCTTGTTTCCATTAGGCGTAGACGACCACACATTGTATTTTATACTCTTGTGCTCGTCATCCTCATTATATGATTTAATCACAAAGAACTTTGCATAGACATAATCAAGAGCAAAATCACCCTTCCTATACTGATTGGTATGAATAGTTATGTTTCCTTGTGCATCAGGATCTCCAGCCCTTGTTGTGTACGATTTAACCACCAATTGATTTTTCGATTTGTTAGTTTTAGGCCCGTGATTATGTTCCACGGTCTCAGGACTGACTTTTACATCATCTAGAAATTTCTTATTTAGTAACATGGGTTTAACTTCATCTACAGATCCCAAGGCACAATCACTCGATTCAAAACCAGATAATCCATTGTCAGGAAGAAGAGCAAGCTTCGGTTGAGTACAACCAGTTGAAACATTTTTTACGGGTTGAGAACCTCTACCCTGCAAAAGACAGGATCAGGGGAATATGTCACAGACCACAGAGACAAAAAGGAAATGAGGGAACAAAATAGCCTGGACACTGAAAAACAAGTAAATATCTCCTTTTGCAACAGCCATTATCTCATCAGAGTCTTACCTGGTGAATTTGTGGCAATGCTGGGCCTGAAAAACCACCAGATTTACCACTTCCATGAGGCATGGGCTTGTTGCTACATCCAGCGTTACCTCTGGTTCCATCAGCTACCATTCTAAATGAATTAGTCAAACTAGAACCATTCCCTAACGACACCCGAGTAAAAGATGGAGATTTTGAAGACAAATTGTGCTTACGAGCTTGACCATCAACTTGACTAACAGATGCAGCATTATCGATAATATCAAGATTAGATTGAAAAGCAACAGGCACATATGCAGTAGAAGAAACAGGAATCTCGTAAGAGGGAACGGTGTGGTACTGCTGGCCCCCTACAAGTGGGCCATCTACTCCTATCATAGAACCAGGAATGTAAGGATTATACGGATTATAAGGAGCCTGTGCATAACCGTAGTTAGGTGCATAATACACATATGGCAAACAATCATTTGGCAAACCCTGCAAGACAAGATCCATATATTCAATAACTTGAGAAGACTCCAGATAATAAATTCCTTAGAATGCCACTCACGGTGTACTGAACATCTTGACCATTCAAAACAAAAATCCCATTGTGGTCATTCCAGTTAGCGGGTGACTCAAATCCTACCAAAAATGAAGCAGAATGTGGAATCTATCAGGTTCCATAACTAATTATTGTAAACTCAAACTCAACAAAAAAGACATCAGAGTAGGACATATTTACCAGTTCCTATATACCCATAATTGGTGGCAGTAGGATAATACAAACCCCGATCAACAATAAACTCTGGGGCTCCCTCGTTATACATGGCTTCAAATTGTTCAAGTGGACGAGTGAATTGTGCGTTTAAATCAGCACCTTGAATCTGAGTAAAGATGCCTTAATATATTAAAATACATCAATACCAGTCATAAAAATAAACAAAAAAAGAAAAAAGAAAATACGTTGGAATCTCACTGGAGACCACCCTGCACATGCGTACACCAAAAAATAAAAGAAGAAAAACTTTGATAGTCAATACATTAGAGAAAAATTACCAGACAATTATCTAGAAATCCTTACTCAGGAATATTACACACTTTTATCCAGGACTGCCACCCCTGCAGGAAACAATGAACACTTGAGATAAATGCATCTGGAACTACTGCTGAACTGTAATCGAAAAGGGAAACCTTATTCAGAAAGTAAAGCATGGATTCGACCTATGTAGCATGGACACTCTAACTAGGGTATCGTGTCCGTGTCCGATACCGACACTCTTCAGATACTCTAAGATAATCATTTTCCTTTCATACTATAGCTATTATATATTTTTAATTCAAAATTATTAGTAAATAATAAATAAGTACTCATATTTAAAAGATTTCAACAAAAAAAAATCAATAATAAGTATAAAACTAAATTTAAACTATATAAATGAAGGATTTTAAAGAATTTAATGACGAATCGATGTATCCGAAACGTATCGTGCCGAACACACGTGTCCGTGTCGATACATCATACTGTTCTAAAAAACACTACTAAAAACCACCCGAAACCGGACCCCTGATACACGCCAAAACGGGTACTTTAAGAAACCCCATAACCGGTAATCAAAACTCCCAAGCAGACCCCAACAGAATGAGAGGCGGAACACACTAGCCCCCGTTTGATTTAGCCAAAAAAGTTGATAAAAATCTAACTCAAAGTCAACAATTAAATTTAACGGGACCAACAACTTTATCAACTTCTTAATTACACATTTCATCAACTTTTACTAAAATATACTAAAGATTAGATTTTTAGCTAAATCAAACAGTGGCAGAACTTGTAGAGGAAAAAAAAAATTAAATTATTAGGCAAATAGCCAATGCACATACAAATACTGATTATTTGCATAAAATGGCACAAAGACAAGAAAGATTAAGTCAAATCAGCCAGTCAATCCTGAAAAATCCCAAAACTCCTGAAAAATTTCAACCGTATTAATAGAAAACGAAATAATTGGGGTTCAAGGGTATAAAAAGAACACAACGCAAAATCAAAAATATAAAGATCATTATCGAAATGCACAATAACCGAAAAGTACAAATCTCAGAGAATTTTTTTTTTTTTTTCAGAATTCAAAAGTACGCACTAAAATGACTGAATTCACCAAAATCAAAATCACACGGCGAAAAGACTAGTTGTTTTTTTTTTTTTAATTTAAATACCTTCTAAATTGTAACCCTGATTCTCATTTATATATCGAACTGAAATAGCACACAGAAACCAATTAATTATCTTGAAAAAGCTAAAAGATACAGATATACATATAAAAATTTACCTTGAACAAGACAGAAGATTCGTTGGAAGATCAAATTTGATAGCTTTTGATTTGAATTCTAGATAGTCATATATTACCTGTCAAAAGAAATTTTCAAAGCAGACGCGGTTAAGAAAGCCCTGGACAGAGAAAACAAAAAAGATATACAGTGTGTATATGTTATAGAGAGAGAGAGAGAGAGGAGAGAGAGAGAGAGAGAGATTTTGCTGGCAGAAGCTGCAATGGAGACAGGAATAGCCTGCTAATCGACTAGACTGAAATAACGGAGAAGTTCGTCGACAATACAACAAAATGTAGGAATCGGGGAGAAGAAGCCAGATAGGTACGACGTCGTATATGTTTTGGGGTTAGGAAAGATCCTAGTCCTATAAAGGGAATTGCGGATCTTAATCAATGGGTGGATTTGGAATCACTTTCACTTGTAGGATGTTTAATGGCAAGCATGAAACTTACATGAAAAACAAAAAAAGAAAGTTAATTCTGGATGATTGAATTGTTTTAAATTTATTTGCATGAATACTGTCAATTAAATGTGTTTGATTAATTTAATTTTCAACCTATAAAATATTATACTTATCAATTTTTTATTTATGAACAGATAAGAAAGATGGGGTAGATGAGAGAGACAATTACCTGGAAAATAAGAACATACTCCCCCATAGAAAACAAGGAAATTATGATCATGCTACAAAAGTAGGAAAATATTTTCCATGATAAAAATCATTTAAATAGCACAAAGTAAGAATTTGGGTAAAAAGTGACATCTTTCATGGAATGTATTGACAATTAAATTTATCGTTATTGAAATGGAAAATGACAAAATGTTGGGTTACATGCCGAGTCGTTCAATTTTTATGTAATAAAAAAAATATATACTTTGTTTTTAGAGGCATGACTTTTCAAAAGTCAAAATGAGTTTTGTGAGATTTAGCTCTTGTTTGGCCGTCTTTCTTTTCAAATTTTGATGTTTAGAATAATATTTTTTTTAGAAAATGTGTGGTTAAAAAAGAAGGAAATTTTTTCAATTTATGTGTAATATTATTTTATGAAATATTGTGGTTGAAAATAAGAGTGTTTGACTAATTTTATAAAAGTGTTTCTTTTAATGAGAAGAGATTTTAGAAAAAGTTGGTTCAATATAACTTTCTCTAAAAGTGCTTTCGAAGTACAAAGTTATTTTAATAATTAGTTTCAAACAAAAATAAAAAGATTGCTTCAAAGCTCTTCTACAACAAACTTGTCATTTGCTTGCACAATTGTTCATTTCTTTATTCTATTTTGCTTTTGAAAATAAGCCATTTTTAATCATTTGGTTGAAGTGGCTGGATCTAGGACCAGGTTGGTAAATTCCTGTTTGAGCCCCACTTTTTGGGATCATGTATTTGAGAATAGTGATTTTTTGTAGAATGAATGCTTAGAGAATAAGGAAAAAATTTGGTTTACATTTAAAATTATTTTATAAAATAATGTATAGTTAAAAATGAGTTTTGATAAAATGAATTTTGAGAATGAGGAGGCTTAAACAAGGACTATAATTCACTATTTTTTTTTTTGTAAGGCAACAATAACTAGCTTTCATTAAAATAAATGGATAAAACGCCTCATAAATAAAGCCTTCGAGTCAAAAGTACATCATAAAACATCTAGCTAGAGCACGAAGTCACGAACCTAGAGATCTTCCCTACCTGTGTGGCATGGCAAGATTGCTTATTGCGGGTTTATTACTATATTTTTCCGAAGTGCACTAACGATGTCCCTTATGCAGATATGATGACAAGCTTTCTATGTCCTTATATTGTGTTGTGTTGCATATCTTAACTTGCCAGTCGCATGTGTGGGGAAAGGCTGTCTTGGGGTGTCCCGTAACCTCAAGGGTCGAACAAGCGGTCCGTTACATGTGGTATCATAGTAGGTCCGCTTCGAACGTTGCATTGTTGGTTTACTTAAGACTAATGGCGTACGTTCCTGCGGAGAAGATTCTAGGACCGCCAACATGTGGCAAAGCATCTGGCAAGTAAGCAGAATCAAGGATGGAAAACTTTGAGGTTGATGAATGTTGGGAACATGCGTTATGCAGTTTTGTCGACTGTAAGAACGTTTGTTTCGCAAGGGTAAGATCAAGGCATTGCTATGGAAATTGAATATGGGGGACATTCGTGGATATGCTTTGACATGCGTGGTGACGCCTCGGCCAGAAGAGCCTTCTACTCAAGAACTAATACAAAGGTGCATGGGGTGAAGGTGGTGTAGAAGGCGGCATGTACGAGGTACTGCGAGAAGAGATGCAGGGGCACTTGGACACCTGCACATCAGGGGGATGATGCCGCAATTGTGGAAGAATTTTCGGACCCACTAACTTGGAAGGAGTATGTAATGCATGAAGAGGTGAAACACAAGTCCGCTATGAGGTCATTAGCGGTTTAAGTGGGGAGTGAGTCATGAACCTAGAGAACTCCCATACTCATGTAGCATGACAAGATTGCTTATTGCGGGTTTAAAACTATATTCTTCGAAAGTGCACTAACGATATCCCTTATGCAGGTATGATGACAAGCTTTCTATGTCCTTATATTGTACTATGTTGTATATCTTAGCTTGCCGGCCACATGTGAGGGGAAAGGCTACCTTTGAGTGTCTCGTAACCTCAAGGGCTGAATGGCTATCCATAATAAGGAGCTACAAAGTTTGGCTCGCATTGAATAAAGAACACTCTAACAAGGGTTATAGTCCCAGAAGAGCGCCCTCGTGGGCGTGTGAGGATGATTCGCCTATTCTCAACCATTACAAGTCCCTTTGCTTCAATTTTTATGGCCACTCTTGACAATTACTGCTGAGCAAATTGTTGTCAAATAACCTCTCGGGTGATAATGTAACCAGGTATATTTTCTCAATAGCATTGACCAAATAACTGATTGAAAAATCAACATCTCAACGAATTGACCCAACTCTAAACCTATTTGGGGCCATTGGAAGCAACCTAATTTAATTAGTGTCGCTCGTGACCCGTTTTTCACTTATTTTGATAGCTTATAAATGTTACCAAAAATTCGTATTTACGTCATTATAAAATATTATTTCATATGTTAATAAGACTAAAAATACTGATTGACATATGAAATATATCTAAAAACAATAACATCTATAAATATATCACAAACAACATTGTGTAACTGAAATCTTTTGAATCCAGCAAAGATTATACTTTCGTTTAATGACTTCCAAAATCAAAAAAAGCAATTTAAAAACTAAAGATGGGCAAAGACAATCAATTTTGTTTGTGGAGCACAAATTATAATTTTCTTTTCCTCAACGACTATCGAGAACTCACTGAATTTGGAATCCATTTCTCAAATTGAAGCTGGAATCTTATAGTAATATCACAGAATTAGTTATGTTCTTCAATTAGTTTTAATCCACTCATAAGTTTTTAAATTTCTCATATGCTTATCTATCTAACTGATCATCGATTTAATAGAAAATCTTCAATAAAAAATGTGTCATTTTATTGTTTGCAACTCTGGAGACCCTTTTTAGAAACTTATGATCATAAATTAATATGGTACTTTGAATCTATGTCCGAGAATTTTGGAAATCGAAAGTTACAGACAAATTGCATATTATAGGAATCCTAATTATGTAGAATGTATAAATAATCGATCAAAGATGTGCTTATTCTTCATTTTATCTAATGCAATGCGTCATTATGTGGTGTAGAGGGTGACACCTAGGAACACCATTGTTCATCAAAGGACAACGCGTTTCCATCCTTGACATAATGTTGAGATCGAGAAAAATCACACTCTCTATGCTTTGAAGGAAGATTGTGTCAAGTTTGAGCGCCACAAATTGAGTGGACTTAAGTGGATGCATGTGGAGCCAAAGGATGGTCATGAAATCCACCCTACCTATGCAAGTGAAGCTATGAAGCAAGTCTTGAGATGAAAGACAGCACCTTAACTACATTTCATGTCTATTTTTTGTCGCATTACGATTCATCCGTCCAGGAAGTCGATAGTGATTATATTTTTCTATCAAATGTGTTGAAAGCTTCGTTGTCTTTTATTTCTCAGATCTTCCAACATTTTTATGATTTCACAGATGAAGTCGTGTTGCAATTCCAATCTTTTGTCAAAAAAAATTTCTTGTTATCACAATATCTTAGACTATATATCAATTATCAGGCGAACAGATAGAAATCGAAACATAAACTTGAGAAAAAGATCATCCTGATAGACAATATGTACATGATGCAAAGAAGTTCATTGCAAGTACATTACATAGCTTCAAACATATTCACACTAATTGCAGGTCAATAACCATATCGGATCTCCAAACTAAGCATGCTACTGTTGTCATTAGTTATAAATAGAATTATTAGCTGTATTTACATGCAATGTTACAGTATCTAGGAACGAGGTTTATAATGTAGCATTATGGTTCATCCGTCAAGGAAGTCGATAGTGATTATCTTTTTCTATCAAATGTGTCGAAAGCTTCGTTGTCTTTTATTTCTCAGATCTTCCAACATTTTTATGATTTCACAGATGAATTCGTGTTGCAATTGCAATCTTTTGTCAAAAAAAATTTCTTGTTATCACAATATCTTAGACTATATATCAATTATCAGGCGAACAGATAGAAATCGAAACATAAACTTGAGAAAAAGATCATCCTGATATACAATATGTACTGATGCAAAGAAGTTCATTGCAAGTACATTACATAGCTTCAAACATATTCGCACTAATTGCAGGTCAATAACCATATCAGATCTCCAAACTAAACATGCTACTGTTGTCATTAGTTATAAATAGAATTATTAGCTGTATTTACATGCAATGTTACAGTATCTAGGAACGAGGTTTATATAAATTTTCATAGATAAAAGTCTCCAAAATATCTAAATAAAAAGAAGAGACTTGGAACAATTATAAGAAACTATATTAAATTCTTTGAGGTTTATATAAATTTTCATAGATAAAAGTCTCCAAAATATCTAAATAAAAAGAAGAGACTTGGAACAATTATAAGAAAACTATATTAAATTCTTTAACTATTCAACAACGTAAATCAATAAAATCCATAATCTTTAGACTGAAATATGATGAACATATACATTTCATGTTTTTTCCCATAAAATAGATGTATAACACATTGGATGCATTTTACAGATCTTGGGAACACTCCAATTTTAGTTATTTATTTATTTTTTCGCAACATGATTTTAAAAATTCACTTTGCTCTTCAAAAATATGTACATATTGATGAATATTTATGGAACTCTAAATCTCAAAAACTTGAAAACCTAATTACTTTATTACCATGATCCTCCATGTCAATTCACCAAAAAAATAATTAATGCGAAATATACTTTGATCGATTGATTTGTATCTTGAATATTGAATTATAATTTTTAAATCTTGTCTTTTAAATCTTTAATCTTGATTCTTCATTATGGATTCTTGAATTCTTAAATTCTTATTTTTGATTTCTAAATTCCTTTATGTGGATTTTGGATCTTCCTTTACAATATGCTTTCCCTATTATTTCTTGTGTTGATGGGATAATACAAAGAATAAGAAAATTACATATGAATTGGGGACCACACACACACACACACACACACACACACACACACACACACACACACACACACACACACACACACACACATATATATATATATACAAAACAATTAATGCGAAATATACTTTGATCAATTGATTTGTATCTTGAATATTGAATATTGAATTATAATTTTTAAATCTTGTCTTTCGGATCTTTAATCTTGATTCTTGATTATGGATTCTTAAAATCTTAAATTATTCTTTTTGATTTCTGAATTCCTTTATGTGGATTTTGGATCTTCCTTTACAATATATTTTCTCTATTATTTCTTGTGTTGATGGGATAGTACAAAGAATGAAAAAACTGCATATGAATTGGGGATCATATATATATATATATATGAAATATAATTCTCAAAGAATCTGACTCTGCACATATAACTTGGCCAACACTTTATTAGATGCATGTAAGATCAGGAAGAAAAATATATTTCCTTTTTCTTAATAATAACATCAGAATTACATCAAGAAATTAGATAACTTGGTATCCTTCTGATTATAACTAACTAGTTGAATAATATGAATTAATCTAAATCTAATATTTGAATCCTAAACTAAAGGATCATATTTTTATTTACGAATAGAAAGATAAAACAAATCCTAACAACTTTTCCTATTTTTCTGATACTCCCCTCAAGTTGGTGAGTAAATGTCGATCAATCCCAACTTGCTAATAAGGAACTCAAAGTTAAGTTTGATCAATCCTTTTTAAAAAATATTTGCTGTTTGTCGTGATGTTGGAACAAATGGCGTGCTTCAAGCTTCTCCTTTATGAAGTGTCAATCAATTTCAACATAGTTGGGTCTATCATATTGCGCAAGATTATGAGCTATACTTATGGCTGCTTTGTTATCGCAAAACAACTTTATTGGTAAGTTCATAGGCCTTTGTAACTCTACTAGAACTCGTTGCAACCACAACTCATAAATACCATTTACAATGGCTCTAAACTCTGCCTCTACATTACTCCAAGCTACCACATTTTAGTTTTTGCTATTCCAAGTAACTAGATTGCCCTACACGTCGGTGTAATATCCTATTATTGAACTTCCTTCTGTGACAAAACCTGCCCAATTAGCATCAGTGTAAGCTTCAATTTCTCTCTGAGTGCTTTTCTGGAAGAACAAGTCATTCCTTGGACAACTCTTTAAGTATCTCAAAACTTGATAAATAGCCTCTAGATGTTCTTTTCAGGGTGAGTACATGAATTGACTTACCAAGCAAACGTCAAATGCTATGTCGCGACGTGTATGGGATAAGTATATCAATTTTCCCACTATCTTTTGATATCATGTAGTATCTACTGGTTCTCCCTTCATATCTACCTGAAACTTTACATTTGGATCTACTGGTGTGTCTATGGGTTTATACTCGCTCATTCCAGTCTCATCGAGAAGATCCAGAATGTGTTTTCTTTGAATCACTATGATCCCCTTCTTCCACCTTGCAACCTCAATTCCTAGAAAATAGTTAAGAGCTCCCAAATCTTTAATTTCAAATTCAATTGCCAAACTTTTCTTCAATCGGTTCGTTTCGACCAAATCATCACCCGTTAAGATAATATAATCTACATAAACTATCAACACAATTGTCTTACCATCATCTAAATGCTTCATAAACATTGTATGATCAGTTTGAGCTTAACTATAGCCTTTGTTCTTCATGGATTGGGTGAATTTTCCAAACTATGCTCTTAGTGATTGTTTAAGACTATATAGAGCCTTTTTTTATCAAACATATTCTTGAGTCAAATCTTTCTCTAAAGCCCAGAGGTGAATCCATATAGACTTCTTCCTCTAAGTCTCTGTTAAGGAAGGCGTTCTTGACAACAAGTTGCAGTAGAGGCTAATCAAGATTCACTGCAATAGATAGCAAAACCTTATAGTATTTAGTTTTTCCACGTGTGCAAATGTATTGGTATAATCAATACTGTAGGTTTAAGTGAAGCCCTTTGCCACCAATCGAGCTTTATATCTCTCAAGAGTTTCATCTGACTTGTAATTCTCTAGGCAAATCAACCAACTCCTAAGTCCTGTTCTTCTCAAGAGCTTTCATTTCCTCAAAATTACTTCCTTCCAATCTTGAACCTTTAAAGTATCCTATACATTCTTTGGAATCTCCATATGTGAAAGTTGTGAGGTAAAAGCAGAAAAGGATGATGACAGATTTTTGTAAGACACGTACTTTGACATTGGATAACTTGTACATGACCTTACACACTTACAAATAGCAATTGGAATATTCAGATCATTGAATTGTGTTTTAGAGGATGGACAAGGTTGGAAAATACTTGGTGAGTTTTGGTTGAAATATGGATTGGACTCAAGGCATTGTAGAGAACCATCGACTTAATTTCTTGAACTGGTTGCCTCTTTGAGTAAATTAGTCCAAAGATTTATTTTTCCCATATTTGTGCCTTTTCTTTCTCTAGCAAGATTTTTATCTTGTGATGAGATTTTAGTTTGCCTTGAAAATGTTTCAGTGTTTAAAATGTTGATCTTTTAAGTTAGGATGGCCTCGGTTTCAGTAAATGTGTTATTAATGTTTATTTTATTTTGAATTGAAGTTAAATTTGAAATTTGTTCATCTGGAATAAATTTATTTTGAAATAACTTTTCATCTTGTAATAAATCGGGAAAAGTCAAATTTTGAACAATATTAGACTCTTGAACATTCAAGTTTTGAAAAAGCGAATCTTCTTGTTTTTCTCCCCCTAAAGATGAGATCTAAAAAATGACTTAGTTTCAAAAAAAGATACACCTATGGTAACAAACAATTTTTTTCAAAATAGAATCATAACACTTGTATCCTTTTTGGGTTGATGCATATCCTAAAAAAATGTGCACTCTAGGATCTAACTTGCCACGATTTTTATCATGATTGTGAACAAACACCGTACAACCAAAAATTCTTATTGGTAAGTCGGCGGACATCCTAGAGTTGGGAAAATTTTTAGAAAAGGTGTGCAAAGGAGTTTTAAAATTTAAAACTTTAAAAAGCATTTTATTTACGAGATAAGTTGCCGTAAGAATTGCTTCTCCCCAATAATATTTTGGAACATGATTTGTCAAAAGTAGGGCTCTTGCCACTTCTAAAAGGTTTTTGTTTTTTTTCTTTCGGCTATCCCATTTTGCTAAGGGGTGTCATTACAGGAACTTTGTTGAATAATACTCTTTTCCAAGAAAAAAATAGCCTAAAACTTTGTTAAAAAACTCCTTGCCATTATCACATCTAAAAATCCGAATTTTGCTCATTAAATTGTGTTTGTACCATGGTGTAAAAGTTTTTGAAAATCCCTACAAATCTCACATTGGAATGAAGATGGACTTTTATTTTGATACATACTTGGAAACAATTGTCTTAAATATGGAAAACTAGTGCTTCCAATCCTATAATGCCACAACATTATTTCATAATTACCAGAAATAGAAATGGACTCAAAACATGTTCTTTGAACTTGTTTACTAAAAGTTGTTCCATCTTGAAGAAAATTGAGTCCTCCGCTTTATCTAGCACTGCCAATCGTCCTCCTCGAGGCTAGTTCCTGAAACTCACAATGGGATGGATAGAAATTAGCGTGACAATTGTAATCATGGGTTTTCTTACTAGTGGACAAGAGATTACAAGATAAATTTGGAACATGGAGCACATTTTTAAGAGTTAAAGAAGGAGATGCTTTGATTGAATCCATTTGGCTATAGCCCAAAAATATCTATTTGCAACCTTGCTTTTTTATTTCCTGTATACGGACCATAAGACATGAACAATTGTGAGCAATTAGTCATGTGGTCTTGTGAATTAGGTGAGATACTAGAAAGAGTTGTGATTAAAACTTTACCCTGGTGAGCTAGAGAACATGAAGGATTGTTAGAGAATCGTGGAGATTTCAAAATTTTGTAGAGATGCTTTAACTGTTCATTTGTGAAAGTAGACATTCTCAAGTTAATGGACTGGAATTGAAAATCTTCAGCTATCGTATGGAAGGCCTTACCATCAAGTTTCTTTTTCAGTTGTGGATGTAGCTTCCAACATGTCTTCCTCGTATGCCACAACCTCCTACAGTGATCACACTACGGCTTTCTCATCTTTTCACCATTAGCATCAGTCTCTCGGAAAACTAGAGCCGAACTTTCTGGTTCCAAATTCCGGATTGATGCTAAGCCATGTTGCATAATCTTCTTCTTGTTTTCTTCCTGTCGAACTTCTGAAAACACCTCACGGATGGAAGGCAAAGGTTTTTATCCAAGAACCCTTCATTTCACCTCATCCAAGCTTTGGTTAACACCTGCAAAAAACATATAGACTTGGTATTTTTCTTCCTATTTCATGAATCTTGCACAGTTATTGGGATTTTCCTACACATCGTCATGGCATTGATTTAGCTCTTGCCATAAGGCCACCATCACATTGTAATAAATAGTAGCCTCATGATCCTCTTGTTTAGATTGCAAAGTTTTTGACTTCACCTCAAAGATTTGGGAGGATTTCTCCAAGTCCAAGTATGTTTCCCGAACTGAATCCCATACATCCTTTGTCGTTGGCAAAACATGTTTGTTTTTGCAATAGTTGTCTCCATAGAATTTAGTAGCCAAGCCATAACCAACGAGTTCTCTGATCTCCATGTCCTAAATTGAGCATTATCTTCAGTAGGTTTCTTGATTTCTCCAGTCAAGTATCCTAGCTTTCGTCTACCATCAATGGCTAGTTTGACGGTCTGCAACCACTCTTAAGTAATTTTTAATGTTCAACTTGTGAACGCTACTTTGCAGAAAAGAGTTCGCTGATGACTAATGTTGAGGAGAAAATATTCACTGTTGTAGTGTCAATTGAAGTTGTGGTGGCCCTCGATCATTGCCGTTCTCATCATTGTTCTCTTTACCATCGAAAGCAAGGGATTTCATGCCCTTCTTTGATACCATGTAAGATCTGGAAGAAAAATATATTTCCTTTTTCAGTAGTAATATCATAATTAAATCAATAAATAGGATAAATTGGCATCTTTCTGATCATAACTAACTAGCTGAATAATAAGAATTAATATAAATCTAATATTTGAATCCTAAACTAAATGATCAAATTTTTATTTACAGATAGAAAGAAAAAAACAAATCTTAACAACTTTTTCTATATTTCTGACAATGCCCATTACTTAATTTTTTTTATTTGATCACTTTAATCTTGATTTTAACTTTAAAATAGTCTTTATACACAATTAATTACATATATCGGCCGACATAATAAATTAATAATTTCCCAACAATCTCCCACTTTGAGCCACATATGTTACCTTATAAATGTGAATAATCTAATGAGCTCAATACTTTTGTCATCATAACTAAAAGACATCTTTGTACAATCTCGTCCATTAATTATGCTAATATAGGATCAAAGTGATCTTCGTTACAAATATCATACTAAACCATCAATGGTCACGTATATCAACGCAATCAAATGACATAGATCAATAATAGATGTGTAGCATGAAAATTACGTGTAATGTGATCTAAGCATGCCTATTCCTAGCTGATCTGACTTTATTCTTTATTACCTTATATTATAATGAGATTAAAAAAAAATTTAATTAGAGTAAAAACCAACCTGAATACTTTATTACTAAAATAAACTTGAATGTGCACAACCATAATCGTCTGTCAAAAAGACAACATCCAAAATTACAAACTCCCACTAAACTAGCATAACATCAAAATGTACAACACCTATGTGAGTAGTGTGCTCATGAAAGACCTTGGGTGGTAGTCCTTTAGTAAATGATCAGCTTTCATGGAACTTGTCCTAATATGTTCTACAGTAACCTGACCACTCCAAACTCATTCTTTAACAACTAGAAATTTAATGTATATAAATTTAGACTTTGTTGAACTCCTATTATTGTTTGACTACAAGACTGCTGACTTAGTGTTACAAAATATTTAAATGGTCTTTTAATTCCATCCAAAATTTGCAACCTAATGACAAATTTTCGTAGCCATATTCTTTAATTGGATGTCTCATAACATGGTACAAACTCGGTTACCATGGTTGAAGAAGCTACAAGTGTCTACTTTGCACTCTTTTAGGATATAGCTCTTTCAACCAGCAGGAAGACATAGCCCGATGTGGATCTCTTATTGTCTTGGTATTCGACAAAATTAGAATCA
>NW_019253514.1:24807-31270 GCF_002742605.1 Olea europaea var. sylvestris
TGATGCAAAGAAGTTCATTGCAAGTACATTACATAGCTTCAAACATATTCACACTAATTGCAGGTCAATAACCATATCGGATCTCCAAACTAAGCATGCTACTGTTGTCATTAGTTATAAATAGAATTATTAGCTGTATTTACATGCAATGTTACAGTATCTAGGAACGAGGTTTATATAAATTTTCATAGATAAAAGTCTCCAAAATATCTAAATAAAAAGAAGAGACTTGGAACAATTATAAGAAACTATATTAAATTCTTTGAGGTTTATATAAATTTTCATAGATAAAAGTCTCCAAAATATCTAAATAAAAAGAAGAGACTTGGAACAATTATAAGAAACTATATTAAATTCTTTGAGGTTTATATAAATTTTCATAGATAAAAGTCTCCAAAATATCTAAATAAAAAGAAGAGACTTGGAACAATTATAAGAAAACTATATTAAATTCTTTAACTATTCAACAACGTAAATCAATAAAATCCATAATCTTTAGACTGAAATATGATGAACATATACATTTCATGTTTTTTCCCATAAAATAGATGTATAACACATTGGATGCATTTTACAGATCTTGGGAACACTCCAATTTTAGTTATTTATTTATTTTTTCGCAACATGATTTTAAAAATTCACTTTGCTCTTCAAAAATATGTACATATTGATGAATATTTATGGAACTCTAAATCTCAAAAACTTGAAAACCTAATTACTTTATTACCATGATCCTCCATGTCAATTCACCAAAAAAATAATTAATGCGAAATATACTTTGATCGATTGATTTGTATCTTGAATATTGAATTATAATTTTTAAATCTTGTCTTTTAAATCTTTAATCTTGATTCTTCATTATGGATTCTTGAATTCTTAAATTCTTATTTTTGATTTCTAAATTCCTTTATGTGGATTTTGGATCTTCCTTTACAATATGCTTTCCCTATTATTTCTTGTGTTGATGGGATAATACAAAGAATAAGAAAATTACATATGAATTGGGGACCACACACACACACACACACACACACACACACACACACACACACACACACACACACACACACACACACACATATATATATATATATAATTCTCAAAGAATCTGACTCTGCACGTATAACTTGACCAATCAATTTCAACATACTTGGATCTATCATATTGCACAAGATTATGAGCTATACTTATGGCTACTTTGTTTTTGCAAAACAACTTTATTGGTAAGTTCATAGGCCTTTGTAACTCTTCTAGAACTCGTTGCAACCACAACTCATAAATACCATTTACCATGGCTCTAAACTCTGCCTCTATATTACTCCGAGCTACCACATTTAGTTTTTGCTATTCCAAGTAACTAGATTACCCTACACATAAGTGTAATATCCTATTGTTGAACTTCCTTCTGTAACAAAATCTGCCCAATCAGCATCAGTGTAAGCTTCAATTTCTCTCTGCATGCTTTTCTGGAAGAACAAGTCTTTCCCTGGACAACTCTTTAAGTATCTCAAAATTTGATAGATAGCCTCTAGATTTTCTTTTAGGGGTGAGTACATGAATTGACTTACCAAGCAAACGTCAAATGCTATGTCGTGATGTGTATGGGATAAGTATATCAATTTTCCCACTATCTTTTGATATCGTGTAGTATCTACTGGTTCTCCCTTCATATCTACCTGAAACTTTACATTTGGATCTACTGGTGCGTCTATGGGTTTATACCTGCTCATTCTAGTCTCATCGAGAAGATCCAGAATGTGTTTTCTTTGAATCACTATGATCCCCTTCTTCGACCTTGCAACCTCAAGTCCTAGAAAATAGTTAAGAGCTCCCAAATCTTTAATTTCAAATTTGATTGCCAAACTTTTCTTCAATCGGTTCGTTTCGACCAAATCGTCACCCGTTAAGATAATATATTCTACATAAACTATCAACACAATTGTCTTACCATCATCTGAATGCTTCATGAACATTGTATGATCTGTTTGAGCTTAACCATAGACTTGGTTCTTCACGGATTGGGTGAATTTTCCAAACCATGCTCTTACTGATTGTTTGAGACCATACAGAGCCTTTTTTATCAAACATATTCTTAAGTCAAATCTTTCTCTAAAGCTCAGACGTGAATCCATATAGACTTCTTCCTCTAAGTCTCTGTTAAGAGACATCAAGTTGCTGTAGAGGCTAATCAAGATTCACTACAATATATAGCAAAACCTTATAGTATTTAGTTTTTCCACGAGTGCAAATGTATTGGTTAATCAATACTATAGGTTTAAGTGGAGCCCTTTGCCACCAATCGAGCTTTATATCTCTCAAGAGTTCCATCTAACTTGTAATTCTCTAGGCAAATCAACCAACTCCTAAGTCCTATTCTTCTCAAGAGCTTTCATTTCCTCAAAATTACTTCCTTCCAATCTTAAACCATATGTGAAAGTTGTGAGGTAAAAGCAGAAAAGGATGATGACAGATTTTTGTAAGACACGTACTTTGACATTGGATAACTTGTACATGACCTTACACACTTACAAATAGCAATTGGAATATTCAGATCATTGAATTGTGTTTTAGAGGATGGACAAGGTTGGAAAATACTTGGTGAGTTTTGGTTGAAATATGGATTGGACTCAAGGCATTGTAGAGAACCATCGACTTAATTTCTTGAACTGGTTGCCTCTTTGAGTAAATTAGTCCAAAGATTTATTTTTCCCATATTTGTGCCTTTTCTTTCTCTAGCAAGATTTTTATCTTGTGATGAGATTTTAGTTTGCCTTGAAAATGTTTCAGTGTTTAAAATGTTGATCTTTTAAGTTAGGATGGCCTCGGTTTCAGTAAATGTGTTATTAATGTTTATTTTATTTTGAATTGAAGTTAAATTTGAAATTTGTTCATCTGGAATAAATTTATTTTGAAATAACTTTTCATCTTGTAATAAATCGGGAAAAGTCAAATTTTGAACAATATTAGACTCTTGAACATTCAAGTTTTGAAAAAGCGAATCTTCTTGTTTTTCTCCCCCTAAAGATGAGATCTAAAAAATGACTTAGTTTCAAAAAAAGATACACCTATGGTAACAAACAATTTTTTTCAAAATAGAATCATAACACTTGTATCCTTTTTGGGTTGATGCATATCCTAAAAAAATGTGCACTCTAGGATCTAACTTGCCACGATTTTTATCATGATTGTGAACAAACACCGTACAACCAAAAATTCTTATTGGTAAGTCGGCGGACATCCTAGAGTTGGGAAAATTTTTAGAAAAGGTGTGCAAAGGAGTTTTAAAATTTAAAACTTTAAAAAGCATTTTATTTACGAGATAAGTTGCCGTAAGAATTGCTTCTCCCCAAAAATATTTTGGAACATGATTTGTCAAAAGTAGGGCTCTTGCCACTTCTAAAAGGTTTTTGTTTTTTTTCTTTCGGCTATCCCATTTTGCTAAGGGGTGTCATTACAGGAACTTTGTTGAATAATACTCTTTTCCAAGAAAAAAATAGCCTAAAACTTTGTTAAAAAACTCCTTGCCATTATCACATCTAAAAATCCGAATTTTGCTCATTAAATTGTGTTTGTACCATGGTGTAAAAGTTTTTGAAAATCCCTACAAATCTCACATTGGAATGAAGATGGACTTTTATTTTGATACATACTTGGAAACAATTGTCTTAAATATGGAAAACTAGTGCTTCCAATCCTATAATGCCACAACATTATTTCATAATTACCAGAAATAGAAATGGACTCAAAACATGTTCTTTGAACTTGTTTACTAAAAGTTGTTCCATCTTGAAGAAAATTGAGTCCTCCGCTTTATCTAGCACTGCCAATCGTCCTCCTCGAGGCTAGTTCCTGAAACTCACAATGGGATGGATAGAAATTAGCATGACAATTGTAATCATGGGTTTTCTTACTAGTGGACAAGAGATTACAAGATAAATTTGGAACATGGAGCACATTTTTAAGAGTTAAAGAAGGAGATGCTTTGATTGAATCCATTTGGCTATAGCCCAAAAATATCTATTTGCAACCTTGCTTTTTTATTTCCTGTATACGGACCATAAGACATGAACAATTGTGAGCAATTAGTCATGTGGTCTTGTGAATTAGGTGAGATACTAGAAAGAGTTGTGATTAAAACTTTACCCTGGTGAGCTAGAGAACATGAAGGATTGTTAGAGAATCGTGGAGATTTCAAAATTTTGTAGAGATGCTTTAACTGTTCATTTGTGAAAGTAGACATTCTCAAGTTAATGGACTGGAATTGAAAATCTTCAGCTATCGTATGGAAGGCCTTACCATCAAGTTTCTTTTTCAGTTGTGGATGTAGCTTCCAACATGTCTTCCTCGTATGCCACAACCTCCTACAGTGATCACACTACGGCTTTCTCATCTTTTCACCATTAGCATCAGTCTCTCGGAAAACTAGAGCCGAACTTTCTGGTTCCAAATTCCGGATTGATGCTAAGCCATGTTGCATAATCTTCTTCTTGTTTTCTTCCTGTCGAACTTCTGAAAACACCTCACGGATGGAAGGCAAAGGTTTTTATCCAAGAACCCTTCATTTCACCTCATCCAAGCTTTGGTTAACACCTGCAAAAAACATATAGACTTGGTATTTTTCTTCCTATTTCATGAATCTTGCACAGTTATTGGGATTTTCCTACACATCGTCATGGCATTGATTTAGCTCTTGCCATAAGGCCACCATCACATTGTAATAAATAGTAGCCTCATGATCCTCTTGTTTAGATTGCAAAGTTTTTGACTTCACCTCAAAGATTTGGGAGGATTTCTCCAAGTCCAAGTATGTTTCCCGAACTGAATCCCATACATCCTTTGTCGTTGGCAAAACATGTTTGTTTTTGCAATAGTTGTCTCCATAGAATTTAGTAGCCAAGCCATAACCAACGAGTTCTCTGATCTCCATGTCCTAAATTGAGCATTATCTTCAGTAGGTTTCTTGATTTCTCCAGTCAAGTATCCTAGCTTTCGTCTACCATCAATGGCTAGTTTGACGGTCTGCAACCACTCTTAAGTAATTTTTAATGTTCAACTTGTGAACGCTACTTTGCAGAAAAGAGTTCGCTGATGACTAATGTTGAGGAGAAAATATTCACTGTTGTAGTGTCAATTGAAGTTGTGGTGGCCCTCGATCATTGCCGTTCTCATCATTGTTCTCTTTACCATCGAAAGCAAGGGATTTCATGCCCTTCTTTGATACCATGTAAGATCTGGAAGAAAAATATATTTCCTTTTTCAGTAGTAATATCATAATTAAATCAATAAATAGGATAAATTGGCATCTTTCTGATCATAACTAACTAGCTGAATAATAAGAATTAATATAAATCTAATATTTGAATCCTAAACTAAATGATCAAATTTTTATTTACAGATAGAAAGAAAAAAACAAATCTTAACAACTTTTTCTATATTTCTGACAATGCCCATTACTTAATTTTTTTTATTTGATCACTTTAATCTTGATTTTAACTTTAAAATAGTCTTTATACACAATTAATTACATATATCGGCCGACATAATAAATTAATAATTTCCCAACAATCTCCCACTTTGAGCCACATATGTTACCTTATAAATGTGAATAATCTAATGAGCTCAATACTTTTGTCATCATAACTAAAAGACATCTTTGTACAATCTCGTCCATTAATTATGCTAATATAGGATCAAAGTGATCTTCGTTACAAATATCATACTAAACCATCAATGGTCACGTATATCAACGCAATCAAATGACATAGATCAATAATAGATGTGTAGCATGAAAATTACGTGTAATGTGATCTAAGCATGCCTATTCCTAGCTGATCTGACTTTATTCTTTATTACCTTATATTATAATGAGATTAAAAAAAAATTTAATTAGAGTAAAAACCAACCTGAATACTTTATTACTAAAATAAACTTGAATGTGCACAACCATAATCGTCTGTCAAAAAGACAACATCCAAAATTACAAACTCCCACTAAACTAGCATAACATCAAAATGTACAACACCTATGTGAGTAGTGTGCTCATGAAAGACCTTGGGTGGTAGTCCTTTAGTAAATGATCAGCTTTCATGGAACTTGTCCTAATATGTTCTACAGTAACCTGACCACTCCAAACTCATTCTTTAACAACTAGAAATTTAATGTATATAAATTTAGACTTTGTTGAACTCCTATTATTGTTTGACTACAAGACTGCTGACTTAGTGTTACAAAATATTTAAATGGTCTTTTAATTCCATCCAAAATTTGCAACCTAATGACAAATTTTCGTAGCCATATTCTTTAATTGGATGTCTCATAACATGGTACAAACTCGGTTACCATGGTTGAAGAAGCTACAAGTGTCTACTTTGCACTCTTTTAGGATATAGCTCTTTCAACCAGCAGGAAGACATAGCCCGATGTGGATCTCTTATTGTCTTGGTATTCGACAAAATTAGAATCA
>NW_019253514.1:36891-42328 GCF_002742605.1 Olea europaea var. sylvestris
ACTTGTAATTCTCTAGGCAAATCAACCAACTCCTAAGTCCTGTTCTTCTCAAGAGCTTTCATTTCCTCAAAATTACTTCCTTCCAATCTTGAACCTTTAAAGTATCCTATACATTCTTTGGAATCTCCATATGTGAAAGTTGTGAGGTAAAAGCAGAAAAGGATGATGACAGATTTTTGTAAGACACGTACTTTGACATTGGATAACTTGTACATGACCTTACACACTTACAAATAGCAATTGGAATATTCAGATCATTGAATTGTGTTTTAGAGGATGGACAAGGTTGGAAAATACTTGGTGAGTTTTGGTTGAAATATGGATTGGACTCAAGGCATTGTAGAGAACCATCGACTTAATTTCTTGAACTGGTTGCCTCTTTGAGTAAATTAGTCCAAAGATTTATTTTTCCCATATTTGTGCCTTTTCTTTCTCTAGCAAGATTTTTATCTTGTGATGAGATTTTAGTTTGCCTTGAAAATGTTTCAGTGTTTAAAATGTTGATCTTTTAAGTTAGGATGGCCTCGGTTTCAGTAAATGTGTTATTAATGTTTATTTTATTTTGAATTGAAGTTAAATTTGAAATTTGTTCATCTGGAATAAATTTATTTTGAAATAACTTTTCATCTTGTAATAAATCGGGAAAAGTCAAATTTTGAACAATATTAGACTCTTGAACATTCAAGTTTTGAAAAAGCGAATCTTCTTGTTTTTCTCCCCCTAAAGATGAGATCTAAAAAATGACTTAGTTTCAAAAAAAGATACACCTATGGTAACAAACAATTTTTTTCAAAATAGAATCATAACACTTGTATCCTTTTTGGGTTGATGCATATCCTAAAAAAATGTGCACTCTAGGATCTAACTTGCCACGATTTTTATCATGATTGTGAACAAACACCGTACAACCAAAAATTCTTATTGGTAAGTCGGCGGACATCCTAGAGTTGGGAAAATTTTTAGAAAAGGTGTGCAAAGGAGTTTTAAAATTTAAAACTTTAAAAAGCATTTTATTTACGAGATAAGTTGCCGTAAGAATTGCTTCTCCCCAAAAATATTTTGGAACATGATTTGTCAAAAGTAGGGCTCTTGCCACTTCTAAAAGGTTTTTGTTTTTTTTCTTTCGGCTATCCCATTTTGCTAAGGGGTGTCATTACAGGAACTTTGTTGAATAATACTCTTTTCCAAGAAAAAAATAGCCTAAAACTTTGTTAAAAAACTCCTTGCCATTATCACATCTAAAAATCCGAATTTTGCTCATTAAATTGTGTTTGTACCATGGTGTAAAAGTTTTTGAAAATCCCTACAAATCTCACATTGGAATGAAGATGGACTTTTATTTTGATACATACTTGGAAACAATTGTCTTAAATATGGAAAACTAGTGCTTCCAATCCTATAATGCCACAACATTATTTCATAATTACCAGAAATAGAAATGGACTCAAAACATGTTCTTTGAACTTGTTTACTAAAAGTTGTTCCATCTTGAAGAAAATTGAGTCCTCCGCTTTATCTAGCACTGCCAATCGTCCTCCTCGAGGCTAGTTCCTGAAACTCACAATGGGATGGATAGAAATTAGCGTGACAATTGTAATCATGGGTTTTCTTACTAGTGGACAAGAGATTACAAGATAAATTTGGAACATGGAGCACATTTTTAAGAGTTAAAGAAGGAGATACTTTGATTGAATCCATTTGGCTATAGCCCAAAAATATCTATTTGCGACCTTGCTTTTTTATTTCCTATATACGGACCATAAGACATGAACAATTGTGAGCAATTAGTCATGTGGTCTTGTGTATTAGGTGAGATACTAGAAAGAGTTGTGATTAAAACTTTACCCTGGTGAGCTAGAGAACATGAAGGATTGTTAGAGAATCGTGGAGATTTCAAAATTTTGTAGAGATGCTTTAACTGTTCATTTGTGAAAGTAGACATTCTCAAGTTAATGGACTGGAATTGAAAATCTTCAGCTATCGTATGGAAGGCCTTACCATCAAGTTTCTTTTTCAGTTGTGGATGTAGCTTCCAACATGTCTTCCTCGTATGCTACAACCTCCTACAGTGATCACACTACGGCTTTCTCATCTTTTCACCATTAGCATCAGTCTCTCGGAAAACTAGAGCCGAACTTTCTGGTTCCAAATTCCGGATTGATGCTAAGCCATGTTGCATAATCTTCTTCTTGTTTTCTTCCTGTCGAACTTCTGAAAACACCTCACGGATGGAAGGCAAAGGTTTTTATCCAAGAACCCTTCATTTCACCTCATCCAAGCTTTGGTTAACACCTGCAAAAAACATATAGACTTGGTATTTTTCTTCCTATTTCATGAATCTTGCACAGTTATTGGGATTTTCCTACACATCGTCATGGCATTGATTTAGCTCTTGCCATAAGGCCACCATCACATTGTAATAAATAGTAGCCTCATGATCCTCTTGTTTAGATTGCAAAGTTTTTGACTTCACCTCAAAGATTTGGGAGGATTTCTCCAAGTCCAAGTATGTTTCCCGAACTGAATCCCATACATCCTTTGTCGTTGGCAAAACATGTTTGTTTTTGCAATAGTTGTCTCCATAGAATTTAGTAGCCAAGCCATAACCAACGAGTTCTCTGATCTCCATGTCCTAAATTGAGCATTATCTTCAGTAGGTTTCTTGATTTCTCCAGTCAAGTATCCTAGCTTTCGTCTACCATCAATGGCTAGTTTGACGGTCTGCAACCACTCTTAAGTAATTTTTAATGTTCAACTTGTGAACGCTACTTTGCAGAAAAGAGTTCGCTGATGACTAATGTTGAGGAGAAAATATTCACTGTTGTAGTGTCAATTGAAGTTGTGGTGGCCCTCGATCATTGCCGTTCTCATCATTGTTCTCTTTACCATCGAAAGCAAGGGATTTCATGCCCTTCTTTGATACCATGTAAGATCTGGAAGAAAAATATATTTCCTTTTTCAGTAGTAATATCATAATTAAATCAATAAATAGGATAAATTGGCATCTTTCTGATCATAACTAACTAGCTGAATAATAAGAATTAATATAAATCTAATATTTGAATCCTAAACTAAATGATCAAATTTTTATTTACAGATAGAAAGAAAAAAACAAATCTTAACAACTTTTTCTATATTTCTGACAATGCCCATTACTTAATTTTTTTTATTTGATCACTTTAATCTTGATTTTAACTTTAAAATAGTCTTTATACACAATTAATTACATATATCGGCCGACATAATAAATTAATAATTTCCCAACAATCTCCCACTTTGAGCCACATATGTTACCTTATAAATGTGAATAATCTAATGAGCTCAATACTTTTGTCATCATAACTAAAAGACATCTTTGTACAATCTCGTCCATTAATTATGCTAATATAGGATCAAAGTGATCTTCGTTACAAATATCATACTAAACCATCAATGGTCACGTATATCAACGCAATCAAATGATATAGATCAATAATAGATGTGTAGCATGAAAATTACGTGTAATGTGATCTAAGCATGCCTATTCCTAGCTGATCTGACTTTATTCTTTATTACCTTATATTATAATGAGATTAAAAAAAAATTTAATTAGAGTAAAAACCAACCTGAATACTTTATTACTAAAATAAATTTGAATGTGCACAACCAAAATCGTCTGTCAAAAAGACAACATCCAAAATTACAAACTCCCACTAAACTAGCATAACATCAAAATGTACAACACCTATGTGAGTAGTGTGCTCATGAAAGACCTTGGGTGGTAGTCCTTTAGTAAATGATCAGCTTTCATGGAACTTGTCCTAATATGTTCTACAGTAACCTGACCACTCCAAACTCATTCTTTAACAACTAGAAATTTAATGTATATAAATTTAGACTTTGTTGAACTCCTATTATTGTTTGACTACAAGACTGCTGACTTAGTGTTACAAAATATTTAAATGGTCTTTTAATTCCATCCAAAATTTGCAACCTAATGACAAATTTTCGTAGCCATATTCTTTAATTGGATGTCTCATAACATGGTACAAACTCGGTTACCATGGTTGAAGAAGCTACAAGTGTCTACTTTGCACTCTTTTAGGATATAGCTCTTTCAACCAGCAGGAAGACATAGCCCGATGTGGATCTCTTATTGTCTTGGTATTCGACAAAATTAGAATCAAAATAATCAATGATCTCTAATTGGTCTGATTTTCTGTATGTGAGCATGTAATCTTTTGTTCTCTGTTAATGCTATATAACTCGTTAGCCGCTTTCCGATGATCCAACCCAGAATTACTTAAATATTTGCCTAACATTCCAATAATGAATATTCAGACGTGTGCATACATGAGGATACATCAAACTCTCAACTACTGAAGCATAGAAAATTTTCTGTATTTCTTTTTCTTCAAGGTTATTTTTAGGATATTTAAGGCTAAAGTTATCTTCCTTAGCAATAGAGGTATCTCCTGATTTGCAATCCTACATTCTATATCTCTTAAGTACCTTATCGATATAAAGTTTTTTTGTGATAATCCAAGAATATCTCGAGAATAATCCTGGGGTATCTATATTCCTAATACAAAAGAGACGTCGCCAAGATCTTTCAATTCACAATTCTTTGATAGAAATCTCTTAATTTCGTAAAATAAGTGTATATCATTGCACGCAAGCAGTATGTCATCGACATTCGATAGCAGGAAAATATATTTACTCCCATTGAACTTGTGACATAAACAATCATCAACTGAATTTATCTCAAAATCAAATGAGAGGATTATTTGATGAAATTTGTGATAACATTGATGGGAAGCTTGCTTAAACTCATAGATGAATTTCTTTAATTTGCAAACCATTTTTTGGTCTCCTAACACAATTTTTTTCGATTGCACCATATATATCGTCTTATCAATGTCACCATAGAGAAATGTCGTCCTTACATCCATTTGATGTAGCTCAAGATTAAAATCTGCCACAAGTACTATTATAATCCTGAAAGAGTCTTTCGTTGAAATTGGAAAGAAAGCCTCTTTGGAATCAATGTCTTCCCTTTGAGTAAAACCTTTTGCATTAAGACATGCCTTATATATTTCTACATTATCTTTCAAATCCCTCATGATTTTAAATATCCATTTTCAATCAATGGGCGTACCTTCAGGCAATGAGACAAGTTCTCAAACGTCATTGTCTTTCAAGGATTTTATTTCCTCACTCACGGCTTTGTATTGCTTGATGAAAGTTGATTGGATCTTTTTCCATCAATCTAATGCCATCATTATGTTTTTGGATAAATACTATAAAGTCTTCAGGAATTACATTTCTCTTTTCTCTAGTGGATCTTCTTAATGGCATTTGTTTTTGAGATTGTGGAGTTTGTTCATCTAGAACAATTTCTTAATTATTTATAGCGGGTTCTAGAATATTATCTTGATCCGAAATTGCTTTTTGAACA
>NW_019253515.1:0-1214 GCF_002742605.1 Olea europaea var. sylvestris
TTCTTTAGAAAAATTGCCAAAATCCCTCGTACGACACGAAGAAGTGGTGAGTTCAATCCAGAACGGTCGCTACATTTCCAAAAGTACTTATGGGCCCAAAATGGACACCGTGTACAAAAGTTACGCTCAATTCTTCGTACGCCGACAATCCAAGCTTTCCAAATATGCAAGTGCTCATTCTTTCAAAAAATCGCCAAAATCTCTCATACGTCACGACGAAGTGGTGAGTTCAATCCAAGATGGCCGCAACATTTCCAAAAAGTTCTTATGAGCCCAAAACGGACACCGTGTGCAAAAGTTACGCTCAATTCTTCGTCCGCCGACTCTCCAAGCGTTCTAAATATGCAAGTGCTCATTATTTTCAAAAATGGCCAAAATCCCTTGTACGTCACGATGAAGTTGTGTGTTCAATCCAAAACGGTCGCTACATTTCCAAAAAGTACTTATGGGCCCAAAACGGACACGTGTGCAAAAGTTACGCTCAATTCTTCGTACGCCGACAATCCAAGCGATCCAAATATGCAAGTGTTCATTCTTTCGAAAAATGGTCAAAATCCCTCGTACGTCACGATGAAGTTGTGTGTTCAATCTGAAACGGTAGCTACATTTTCAAAAAGTGCTTATGGGCTCAAAACGGATGCGTGTGCAAAAGTTACGCTCAACTCTTCGTACGCCGACAATCCAAGCGATCCAAATATGCAAGTGCTCATTCTTTCGAAAAATCGCTAAAATCTCTCGTACGTCACGACGAAGAGGTGAGTTCAATCCAAAACGGTCGCTACATTTCCAAAAAGTTCTTATGGGTCCAAAACGGACACCGTGTGCAAAAGTTACGCTCAATTCTACGTACGCCGACAATCCAAGCGTTCCAAATATGCAAGAGCTCATTCTTCTGAAAAATCATCGAAATCCCTCATACGCCACGACGAAGTGGTGAGTTCCATCCAAAACGGTCGCTACATTTCCAAAAAGTTCTTATGGGCCCAAAACGGACACGTGTGCAAAAGTTACGCTCAATTCTACGTACGCCGACAATCCAAGCGATCCAAATATAAATGTGCTCATTCTCTCGAAAAATGGCCAAAATCCCTCGTACGTCACGATGATGTTGTGTGTTCAATCCAAAACGGTACTACATTTCCAAAACGTACTTATGGGCCCAAAACGGACACCGTGTGCCAAAGTTACGCTATATTCTTCGTACGCCGACAATC
>NW_019253516.1:0-1214 GCF_002742605.1 Olea europaea var. sylvestris
GATCTATGCATGCTATAATCCTCATAAAATATTAAGTCATGTTTATGATTAATCTTCCATGATTGTAGTGAAAAACGAGAGTTCCTATTGATTTAGCTTATTGTAACTCAAAGCTAGTCCATTAGGAATATGTTTGATATTATAAAATATTAGATATTTCTAAATGATAGGTTTGACTTAACTCAAATTTATCTTTTATTGAGTACATCTCGATACATATTAAGCTAATGGACAAGGTGTGTGAAGACAAAGAATTGTCAAGTTAATGATCTAAGAGTTATATGAAGATGTAATTGATTATAGTATTTATCAAAATATTTTATTAAGACTTGTTGATTGCATTCAATGTCTTAATACTACAAAAGGGATCCTAGCACACTAAAAATCAAGTACGGATACCATAAATTTATGTGAGATGGTTATAAATTGAGTTAAACAGTGATAACATAGTTAATATAATAAAAAATCATGTTAAATTAATTAATACATTTTTCATATATATTAATTCTTTATTTTTCATCATTTATAGTGTTGAATCATGTGTGGATGATTTTAGTTTGGTTTTATTAATTTTTATAACTATGTTTTGTCATTAAAAAAATATAAATTTATCATTTTGAAAACTGATCAAAATATGTCAAAGTTCTCTAGTCCGGTCAACTAAAACCAATCATTTGTCCTTGTGGTGCGATTATTTCAAAATTTTGGGAGTGTGATTAGCACAAACTAAAGATTTGAGTAAAGTTTAAGACCATGATTACAATTTTCCCCATTTTAAATACTCATTACTTTTCAAGATTTTTCAAAAACTAAATTTAATAAATGAGGACTTCTAATGAATTCAAAAGACTGTTATAGATCCATCTTTTATAAAGTTTCAATCGGATTTAAATTAAATTAGATCTAGAAAGTCTTATTTAGATTAGATTAGAACATAATGTGCACGTAATGGTACACAGAGAGATAGGGGGAGAGAGTTTGATTGCAAACATGAAATTTGCATGGAAAGAAAATAAATTTTAGGCAATTTAACTGCCTATAAGTTTTGTGTGGAAATTATTAATTAAATATATTCGATTGATTTAGTTTTCAACCTAAAAAATATTATACTTGTTCATTTTTTATTGGCTAATAGATGAGAGAGAAAAAGAGAGAGTCAATTACCTGGAAAATAAAAATCATCTCCTAAAGAAAAATATTTTCCTTGTTTTTGA
>NW_019253517.1:0-1214 GCF_002742605.1 Olea europaea var. sylvestris
AATGGAACACAGATAAAGTAAAGGCAAAGATAGAATTAATTAATCCAGATGCTATAGTAAGGGTCAAACCTATGAAATATAGTATTGATGATTAAAAAGAATTTAATAACCAGATAAAAGAATTGTTAGAAGCCAGATTGATTAGGCCAAGTAAAAGCCCACATAGCGGCCCAGCCTTTATGGTTAGAAAATATAGTGAGATAAAAAGAGGAAAAGCCAGAATGGTAATAAATTACAAAAAATTAAATGAAGTTACCAAGTTTGATGGATACTACTTGCCAAATAAGGATACCCTTATTAAACAAGTATAGAACAAAAAGATATTTTCAAAATTTGATTGTAAGTCAGGGTTTTGGCAAATCATGCTTACAGAAGAAAGTAAATCTCTAACTGCATTTAGTACCCCCAATCTTTTAGGACAATACGAATGGAATGTAATGCCATTTGGGTTGAAAAATGCACCACAGATATTTCAGAGAAGAATGGACGAGGTAATCAAACCAATTAATCATTTTTGTATTGCATACGTTGATGATTTACTTATTCATTCAAATGATATTGATGAACATATTGAGCATCTTGGAAAATTCTGTTATATTATGAAAAAACATGGTATTACACTTTCTCAAGAGAAAGCTGAGATAGCTAAAACAGAAATAGAATTCTTAATATTATTTATAAAAGAAGGAGAATTGCAATTGCAATCCCATATTGGAGAAAAGTTTCAAGAATTTCCTGAAAAAATCAAAGATAAAAAACAATTACAAAGCTTCCTTGGTATATTAAATTATGCTGAAGGACTTATTGAAAATTGTGCTAAATTGAAAAATTATTTTCTTCCAAAATTAAGAAAAAATATAATGTGGTATTGGGAAGAGCAAGATTGTGAAAATATAAGAAAGGTAAAAGAAGAATTAAAGGTATTGCCTAAACTTGTAATACCCCAAGAAGAAGATTTTTTTATCCTGGAAACTGATGCTTCAGGTTACTACTGGGGAGCAGTGTTAAAGGTTAAAAAGAATCATAAAGAATATAAATGTGAAAAAGATTGTTTTTGTCCTGAAATACTTGCAGGTTATACATCAGGGACATTCAAAAAAGTTGAAACAAGATATGAGACGAATAGAAAAGAACTCATTGCTGTAAAAAGGGGAGTTCAGAAATATGAAGATTATTTATTACAAAAGAAGTTCTTGATTAGAACTGATAATACT
>NW_019253518.1:0-1214 GCF_002742605.1 Olea europaea var. sylvestris
AAAGAGATTCCTGGTGGGAATCGAAAATTATTTTAATTTCCGTTGCGCATGTTAAGTAGATTCCCAACAAAATGTGCCTCAGAGACTCACACAATGAAGAAACAGTGATCAATTCCTTCATTTCTCATTGGTCGTTAAAGCACACTTGGTATAAAACACGTGTTACGATATTTTCTCCCTTTCTTATGGCGTATGTCTAATCTTACAAATTAAATACATCGTACAAATCATAGTTCAGATATTCCTCGATATCTAACTTGAGTTCTCCTTATATTCACTCCTCCAAGCATTCTCAAATCGAGAACTCGATCTAACTATTAAACAGGTTTAATGGATAGAAAAATCCATTTCAATTACTTGTTGTAACTTCATCTTGATACCTTAACAAGGCGACTGGATCATGTACACAACATGATCACTATCAAGGCCACATCTCAGCACATCTCAAAACGTCTGAGACGATTGCTCTTGTGAGTGAGCCAATCTCAACCCGTTTGACATACTTTATATGTGCATACAAATCATTTATTTCATAATCCCAACACTAGATTACACATGAACTCAAAATTGTTCATCTATGGGCACATAAAACTCAATCAAGAGTTTGTCTGATACACCAAGTATCATATTCTATGAAATTCCAGAGATTCCCTATTATCAACAAATATATCTCTAGCCATCTTCAGAGTATGATGATTACATATCATCATTTACATAGATATATTACAAAGACTCTTTCTTTGCTAATGTCTCTCATAGAATTATCATTAATTATTTGGTTTCATCTTGATACTTGAGATTTTAACATATAAGATAGTTGCGTAACTATCAGGGATATCATATTCTCAATCAGTATCATTAGATGCTCAATACATTCATACCAAACAATTTCTTTAGCTGCTAAGATATATATTACAACATATGCTTCTTGCTACTCTATATAGCAAAAGCGCACAAGTCAAAAAACTAATTATGCTCGACTAACTCTCATTCTTAGTTAACAATTGTATATCTATTCCAATCACAAGTTATTCGTTTGACAACGAAATAGAATAACTGACAGTAGCACCCTTCAGGTATCACAATACAATTTCTAAAGATAATATTGATACCTACTGATTAGATCCATGACATGACCATTGTTAGGAAAAGTATATATCATAGTATACTTCTATCTCCTAACTCTTAATCGTACTAGATATGGTTCTCTGGAT
>NW_019253519.1:0-1214 GCF_002742605.1 Olea europaea var. sylvestris
AACATTCAAAATACTTGAAATTTGGACTTTGAAAGCAAAGGAAGAGGATAAATATTAAATTGGAACCCTAAATAATTTTTTCCTTAACATTAGTGTTGGCACGTGTTACGTGTGCATATATGCATCACTAATAGAAGATGTATAAAAAAAGAGAAAATTAAAATTTATGGTATGAAATTGCAGAAAGTTGGGGAAAAACATTTCTAATCATAACACAACCAAAAATTATTCAAAATGTCCAAAAAAATTACTGAATATCAAAAGGATTTTTACCTCTTTCTAATCCAAGCCCCAGCTCTTATTTTAAACCAAGCAAAAAGCTCCATTTTTCGCATCTCATAAACCCCTTACAGATAAAAATATCACAAAAATAGAGTAAAAAAAACAAGATTTTTCTCTCTTGGATTGAAACCCGTAATGACAGAAATGAGAGAGAGAGAGAGAGAGAGAGAGTAAGTGAGAGAGTTAGAGTTAAAGTTGTTTGAATGAGAGAACTAAAATTTATTTTTTTTTTCCAACTTTTCATCTATGAAGTTGACAAGATTTTTGTACAATTTCTTCCATTGGGTCAAATCTCATTTAATTAGGACATGTATGAAATTTGAAATTATTTTCAGGGGCAAATAGTTCTTAAATTGACATTCTTGCAATGTTTTAAAAAAATTGACATTTTTGTAAATATCTTGAGAAAAATTAACATTCTGTGCAATTTCCTCTTTTTCTTACTCCAATGCTCCAAAGGCCATCTACAGTTAATTTAGTCTAATTTTTATTTTTATTGTTTTACAGCTCTTAGTTATTATCTTTTATTTAAGCATAATTAGCACAAATCATTCATACTTTTCATTTTTTAACATTTTCACACCCATTTTCACTTCCTTTTCTCAATTAAAAAGAAGAAAAAAAGTCAAATGTCAAATATACCGTCCTTTTTTATATAATTGAAAGGTTGGGATGGATAAGTTTGCCATATTTTACGAAGACTAATAAGGATAAAAAGAAAAACTTTCCTTCTATAAACTAAAACTCACCCTACCTTCACAAACTTCTTCTTCAAAACGGTGATGGAAGTTACACTTTATCTCGAAATAGCTGTTCCAGTGGGCTTCTTTTCTTCTTCAAAACGATGACGGAAGTTACACTTTATCTCGAAATAGCTGTTCCAGTGGGCTTCTCTCTTGTGGCTACGGGATACTCGTTGTTTCTAAGGCGTC
>NW_019253520.1:0-924 GCF_002742605.1 Olea europaea var. sylvestris
GTTCCGATCAACCAGTCAAATTTTAGCCAATTCCGACACAGTCGCGAAAAATGACGAAATTACACCCGGCGCGATTTTTGTTCTAGATCAACCTGTCAAATTTGAGCCCATTCCGACACAATCGAGAAAAATGACGAAATTGCCCCCGGCGCGATTTTTCTTTTAGATAAAACTGCCAAATTTCAGCCAATTCCGATACTGTCGAGAAAAATGACGAAATTGCCCCCGGCGTGATTTTTGTTTCCGATCAACCTGTCAAATTTCAGCCAATTCAGACACAGTCGAGAAAAATGACGAAATTGCCCCCGGCGCGGTTTTTGTTTCCGATCAACAAGTCAAATTTTAGCCAATTCCGTCACAGTCACCAAAAATAACGAAATTACACCCGGCGCGATTTTTGTTCACGATCAACCAGTCAACTTTGAGCCAATTCCGACACATTCGCGAAAAATGACGAAATTGCCAGCTGCGCGATTTTTGTTTCCGATCAACCAGTCAAATTTTAGCCCATTCTGATACAGTCGCGAAAAATAACGAAATTGCCACCGGCGCGATTTTTGTTTCCGTTCAACCTGTCAAATTTGAGCCCATTTCGACACAGTCGAGAAAAATGACGAAATTGCCCCAGTCGCAATTTTTATTTCAGATCAAACGCCAAATTTGTGCCAATTCCGACACAGTCGAGAAAAATGACGAAATTGCCCCCGGCGCAGTTTTTGGTTCCGATCAACCAGTCAAATTTTAGTCAATTCCGACACAGTCGCGAAAAATGACGAAATTACACCCGGCGCGATTTTTGATCCAGATCAACCTGTCAAATTTGAGCCTATTCCGACACAATCGAGAAAAATGACGAAATTGCCCCCGGCGCGATTTTTATTTTAGATAAAACTGCCAAATTTCAGCCAATTTCGATACAGTCGA
>NW_019253520.1:967-1214 GCF_002742605.1 Olea europaea var. sylvestris
CAGTCGCGAAAAATGACGAAATTACCCCCGGCGCGATTTTTGTTCCCGATCAACCTGTCAAATTTGAGCCCATTCCGACACAGTCGAGAAAAATGACGAAATTGGCCCCGGCACGATTTTTATTTCATATCAAACTGCCAAATTTCAGCCAATTCCGACTGAGCCGAGAAAAATGACGAAATTGCCCCCGCTGCGATTTTTATTTCCGTTAAACCAGTCAAATTTTAGCCAATTCCGACACAGTCGC
>NW_019253521.1:0-1214 GCF_002742605.1 Olea europaea var. sylvestris
ACCCCCCCCCCCCCCCCAAACAAAAAAAAAAATAAAATGCTTGCAGTTTAAAAGTGAGAGTCAATTTACCTTAGGTATCCCGTTCCTTAAGCATGGGAAATATATATGTCGGACCATCCATTTGTGAACAGGCTGTCGCCGATAAAATCTCAAAGAATTATGTTGGATGAAAGATAAATTTGTTGCAAAAAAAAAAATAAAAATGGAGAACATAAATAGTAACCAAAATGTAATTCTAATTAACTACTGCTTTAAGTAGTGATGACCACTTACTCTATCATCAAGGTCAGAATCTACTACCACCTCCCTTTCCAACCAACACCCACATCCCCGCAACAAAATAAAGAAAACAATAACAAAGAGATCTACTCACCATATTCCACAGTCTCCAATACTGATGATGCAGCCGTAATGAACAATCAATTAAAGAACAGAATTAATAATCACCCGCAAAATGGTTGCAATGTAAAAAGGAGTCGAAAAAATTTTCCAGGCCGTATAAAGCTTACCTCCTCAACTGTTTTTGCATTCCACCAATCTTTATAGAACTCACGATCACCAAAGCGGAGAAGTTCGGCAAGTATATTTAGCCTAAATCAGAGCGCTGCATATCAGTATGGCTAGAGTAATGCAATCCTTGAACTTAGTTCTCTTTTTCATGGAAAGGCGCCACAAACTAAAACCATGTTGGTCATTTTGCACCTAAGAACTACGAATTAGCAACATCAGCTATTTTCCTACTTTTGTTTATCCAGGCCATCATCAAACAATATGCAAAGAGGCCTAAACAACTCCCACATGCATATCTCTAGAGAACCTCTCTGTTTAGACCATGTTGTTTGGTCGTGCAGTTTTTCAAAATACTAGATTTTTAGAAGCTATAAAAGGTTACCACCCTTACTCGAGCCTTATTGAAATTAACTAGGCAGAGCAGCTCGATTTAAAGTTTCCATTGTACTCAAATATTTAATATCATGGTAAATGCATTATGTTTAATTAGTAGCAGCAATTGCATTGCAAAGATCTGATTAAAAAGCAACATGTGTCCACAAAGTGGTTGTACAAACAAGTAATTGAAAGAAAAACCAAGTTGCCATCACTGCTCATTCTCTGGCAGTAACAGTGCATTCAGAAAAATTGTTGGAATAAAATTTTTCGATTAGAAAGGAGGTATCTCTCTCTAGGCAATCATTTTTTCCCTTAAATTTTTTTTT
>NW_019253522.1:0-167 GCF_002742605.1 Olea europaea var. sylvestris
ACCGGTTTAGCTTACGATGTATTTGGAAGCCCTCGGCCAAACGAATATTTTACAGAGAGCCGACAAGGAATTCCATTAATAACAGGCCGTTTTGATCCTTTGGAACAACTCGATGAATTTAGTAGATCGTTTTAGGAGGCCCTAATCTAATGACTATAGATCGAACC
>NW_019253522.1:20657-20824 GCF_002742605.1 Olea europaea var. sylvestris
GAACGTTCTTTTGCTGATATTATTACCAGTATTCGATACTGGGTCATTCATAGCATTACTATACCTTCCCTATTCATTGCGGGCTGGTTATTCGTCAGTACCGGTTTAGCTTACGATGTATTTGGAAGCCCTCGGCCAAACGAATATTTTACAGAGAGCCGACAAGG
>NW_019253523.1:0-1214 GCF_002742605.1 Olea europaea var. sylvestris
AAGCCCCCTTTATATATGGTTTCAAAAAACCTAATCTAAGTAGGAAATATCTTATCAAATCCCAAAGAATCTAATAAATTAATAGAGTAAAATCCTAGAAAATCTAGTAACTAAACCTTAATAACTTTTCCCAAAATAAGAATCTAAACATGAAAAATTATCGTATGATAATCTAATAGGATTTTAATTACTAAGTCCTTCAGGACATCGAATTTGCTAGTTAAGTTTGATATTATGCCTCTTAAAATTATTCAACCCTTGTTTCGGCTCCATTATTTCAAATTATAATGAAAGGAATAGTAATTTTTTGAAGAATGTGTGGTTAAAAAGGAAGAAAAAGTTTTTAGGTTTATGTGTAATATTATTTTATTGGAGAATGTGCAGTTGATAAGAAGAGAGAAAAATAAATTTTAATTTAATGGAGGCCAAAGAGGGGCTTAATAACCTTTTCTTAATTTGATCTTCGTCCCGATTTGCAAAAGGTCTCAATATATTACTATTTAAATAGAAGTATTGAAAATTATGCATTTGGAAGATCAATAATAATTTGCTTGACTTTTAAGTGAAAATGTTGAAAAATTAAAATTAAAAGCTTTTTTTTTTTTTTTTCCCTCTTCTTGTTAAAAGTAGAGTAATGATAATAATGTCATTAGTTTTGGTAACATGCAAGCAAAATTCCAGATCAGCTCAATATAAAATTAGTATTGTGTTTATGATTTTGGATGTTCCATCTAATAGATTGAAATTCTAGGATGGAAACCTAGTTCCCTAAAAGTAGTTTTAGAGCTAGACCATAAACTTATCCTTGTGAATGATGAATCATCAGTTGTAGCTAAAAGTAGGTCGTGGTCCCGCGTTGTATTGCAATAGTGAAAAAATGTGTAGTTAGCTCTCAAGACTGGTATTCTCACATAAGGCATTATGCAATAGAAGAGTCAAACAATTTAGAAGAAGGATTGATTGATTATACCTTGACCGGGATTGAGATATGTGGTACTTCATTCGAGGGAGATTATTGGGATACTGCAAGCAAAATCCCACATCAACTTAACGCGGGATAAATAATAGCTTTGGGTTCAGGCTATTCCACCTAATAGGTTAAACTTTTGGTTGGAACCCAAGTCCCTACAATTATTTGTTCTTCTTTTGCTTGCATTTGTTTTTCTGTTATCCAAATGGGTTTCATTGAAGCATGTTTTTGTTCTTCAATCCTT
>NW_019253524.1:0-1214 GCF_002742605.1 Olea europaea var. sylvestris
CGGAGTTCTGATGGGATCCGGTGCGTTAGTGCTGGTATGGTCGCACCCGTCAGTAATTGCGGTCCGAGCGGATTTGATGTCAGCCCAGCGCAAGGAGCGATCGCAACCGCGGAGGGGCCGGGCCAACGATTGTGGGGTCCGCGGAGCCGGCGGCGATCGAAAGCGAGGGGCCAGCGGGGAGCGCTCGGAGGGGCGGGATAGGGAAAAAAATTGCTTCAGCGGCGGGAAGGGTAAAAAAAAAAAACTGTACAAAAGGAGAAAAGGGGTGCAACACGAAGACTTCCCAGGGGGTCACCTATCCTAGTACTACTCTCGCCCAAGCACGCTTAGCTTCGGAGTTCTGATGGGATCCGGTGCGTTAGTGCTGGTATGGTCGCACCCGTCAGTAATTGCGGTCCGAGCGTTTTTGATGTCAGTCCAGCGCCGGGAGCGATCGCAACCGCGGAGGGACCGGGCCAGCGATTGAGAGGTCCGCGGAGCCTGCGGCGATCGAAAGCGAGGGGCCAGCGGGGAGTGCACGGAGGGGCGGGATAGGGAAAAAATTGCTTCAGCGGCGGGAAGGGTAAAAAAAAAAAAAACTGTACAAAAGGAGAAAAGGGGTGCAACACGAGGACTTCCCAAGGGGTCACCCATCCTAGTACTACTCTCGCCCATGCACGCTTAACTTCGGAGTTCTGATGGGATCTGGTGCGTTAGTGCTGGTATGGTCGCACCCGTCAGTAATTGCGGTCCGAGCGGATTTGATGTCAGTCCAGCGCAGGGAGCGATCGCAACCGCGGAGGGACCGGGCCAGTGATTGCGGGGTCCGCGGAGCCGGCGGCGATCGAAAGCGAGGGGCCAGCGGGGAGCGCTCGGAGGGGCGGGATAGGGAAAAAAATTGCTTCAGCGGCGGGGAGGGGAAAAAAAAAAATGTACAAAAGGAGAAAAGGGGGGCAACACGAGGACTTCCCAGGGGGTCACCCATCCTAGTAATACTCTCGCCCAAGCACGCTTAACTTCGGAGTTCTGATGGGATCCGGTGCGTTAGTACTGGTATGGTCGCACCCGTCAGTAATTGCGGTCCGATCTTATTTGATGTCAGTCCAGCGCAGGGAGCGATCTCAACCGCGGAGGGACCGGGCCAGTGATTGCGGGGTCCGCGGAGCCGGCGGCGATCGAAAGCGAGGGGCCAGCGGGGAGCGCCCGGAGGGGCGGGATAGGGAAAAAAATTGCTT
>NW_019253525.1:0-1214 GCF_002742605.1 Olea europaea var. sylvestris
CTCAAACATAATCTCTAGCCCTTCTATCATGCCTATATCCTCTATTCTCCATCCTTTCTATTTCTACCTCTACTAATGTATCATCATCAATCCCACTACCCAGTTCATTTTCACCACCAATATCTACTCTAGGCTTCTGCCTACCTTGGCTTCTTGCGTTAGAAACTTCTCTAAGTTGTTACCTATGTAAATTAGCACATAATGTATCTTGCCTCTCCATCCACACCATTGGTCTATCCATCCTATCTCCGATATACCCAAACAACCTTTCAAACCGTCGTATCATCTATCTTCTTCGTCATGATGACTTGATTACTCTTCTTGCTCGTCTTTGTTGAACATCCTAAAACTAAACTAATATTTGCCTCAGTGAGTACACTTGTGTATCACCCATTTCGCTTTTGCCCTCTATCAATCTCATCACTTCACCCTTTTTCCACTCAATGCTACATTGCAACACTTCAAAAAAACTAATTCATTTTCAATTAAAATTCAACTCTTGTGGGGTTCAAACAAAGAATTAAATAAGGAGAAATTGACTATAGAATGACTCGGGAAAGTAGGTATCCTATTTAGGATTTTGAATGGAAATACAAAGGATAAATTCAAGAAGGTGTTTTCTTGAATTTGAATTGGATACTTTTGACTTTGGACTTTTTTTTTCTTTGTAATTGCTATATTTTCTGCAATTTTCGGAATTTGTTTTTACTAAAGCGTAGGAATGCAATGAAGAGTCCAAAAAATTGAAAAGGAATTGATTTGGTCACTAATTTAACGCACAAACAACTTTTGAATTTGTTTGATATTTTATTTGGATTGAAGGACTCAAAATATAAAGAAGATGAAGACTCAAACAAAGAAGTAAAGGATATAACCTTGATTTTTTAAGTCTAAGCTCCAATACCGATTGATGTGAATGCACATAGAAATTGTAGCTACGAAATCCATGGCAAATTAGATCAAACCCAAGAAAGCCAAGTATCTTTGTTTAGATAATTCAACCCAATTAGTTCATGTTTGGTTTACAGCACTAGAGATAATAATTAACAAGAATTTTTGTTCTTTTTCTTTCTTAATATATTAAGTGCGGATATCCTCACTACCGAAATGCCACTAATCTTTAACTTATTACATTTTTCAACTGATTTTTATAGCATAGAGAGGTCCTCCATTGTGGATGTGATTAATAATAGAAGTATTTAATTTAATTTAAT
>NW_019253526.1:0-15466 GCF_002742605.1 Olea europaea var. sylvestris
TCCCCCGACTCTCCAAGCGTTCTAAATATGCAAGTGCTCATTCTTTTGAAAAATGGCTGAAATCCCTCGTACGTCACGACGAAATGGTGAGTTCAATCCAAAACGGTCGCTCCATTTCTCAAAAGTATTTATGGGCCCAAAACGAACACCGTGGGCAAAAGTTACGCTCAATTCTTCGTCCGCCGACTCTCCAAGTGTTCCAAATATTTAAGTGTTCATTCTTTCGAAAAATGGCCAAAATCCCTCGTACGTCACGATGAAGTGGTGAGTTCAATCCAAAACGGTCGCTACATTTCGAAAAGGTACTTATGGGCCCAAAACGAACACGGTGTGTAAAAGTTACGCCCAATTCTTCGTTCGTCGACTCTCCAAACGTTCTAAATATGCAAGTGCTCATTCTTTCGAAAAATGGCCGAAATCCCTCTTACGTCACGACAAAGTGCTGAGTTCAATCCAAAACGGTCACTACATTTTCAAAATGTACTTGTGGGCCCAAAATTGAGACCGTGTGCAAAAGTCACGCTGAATTCTTCGTCCGTCGACTCTCCAAGCGTTCTAATTATGCAAGTGCTCATTCTTTCGAAAAATGGTTAAAATCCCTCGTACGTCAAGACGAAGTTGTGAGTTCAAACCAAAACAGTCGCTACATTTCCAAAAAGTACTTATGGGCTCAAAACGGACACCGTGTGCAAAAGTTACGCTCAATTTTCGAACGCGAACAATCCAAGCGCTCCAAATATGCAAGTGCTCAATCTTTCAAAAATTGGCCAAAATCCCTCATACGTCACGATGAAGTGGTGAGTTCAATCCAAAACGATCGCTACATTTTCAAAAAGTACTTATGGTCCCAAAACGGATACCATGTGCAAAAGTTAAGCTCAATTCTTCGTTCGTCGACTCTCCAAGCGTTCTAAATAAGCAAGTGCTCATTCTTTTGAAAAATGGCCGAAATCCCTCGTACGTCACGACGAAGTGGTGAGTTCAATCCAAAACGGTCGCTCCATTTCCCAAAAGTGTATATGGGCCCAAAATGAACACTGTGTGCAAAAGTTACGCTCAATTCTTCGACCGTCGAATCTCCAAGTGTTCCAAATATTCAAGTGCTCATTCTTTCGAAAAATGGCCAAAATCCCTCGTATGTGACGACGAAGTGGTGAGTTCAATCCAAAACGGTCGCTGAATTTCCAAAAAGTACTTATGGTCCCAAAATGGACGCCATTTTCAAAAGTTACGCTCGATTCTTCGAACGCGGACAATCCAAGCGCTTCAAATATGCAAGTGCTCATTCTTTAAAAAATGGTCGAAATCCTTCTTACGTCATGACGAAGTGGTGAGCTCAATCCAAAACAGTCGTTACATTTCCAAAAAGTACTTATGGGCTCAAAACGGACACCGTGTGCAAAAGTTACGCTCAATTCTTCGAACGCGGACAATCCCAGCTCTCCAAATATGCAAGTGCTCATTCTTTCGAAAAATGGCTGAAATCCCTCTTACGTCAAGACGAGGTGCTGAGTTCAATCTAAAATGGTCGCTACATTTCCAAAATGTACTTATGGGCCCAAAATTGACACCGTGTGCAAAAGTTACGCTGAATTCTTCGTCCGTCGACTCTCCAAGCATTATAATTATGCAAGTGCTCATTCTTTTGAAAAATGGCTAAAATCCCTCATAAGTCACGACGAAGTGGTGAGTTCAAACCAAAACGGTCTCTACATTTCCAAAAAGTACTTATGGGCCCAAAACGGACACCGTGTGCAAAAGTTACGTTCAATTCTTCGTTGCCTGACTCTCCAAGCATTCTAAATATGCAAGTGCTCATTCTTTCAAAAAATGGCCAAAATCCCTCGTACGTCACGATGAAGTGGTGAGTTCAATCCAAAACAGTCGCTACATTTCCAAAAAGTACTTATGGGCCCAAAACGGACACCATGTGCCAAAGTTACACTCAATTCTTCGACGTCGACTCTCCAAGCGTTACAAATATGCAAGGGCTCATTCTTTCGAAAAATGGCCAAAATCCCTCGTACGTCACAACGAAGATATGAGTTCAAACCAAAACGGTCGCTACATTTCCAAAAAGTACTTATGGGCCCAAAACGGACACCATAATCCCTCGTACGTCACGATGAAGCGGGGAGTTCAAACCAAAAAGGTCGCTACATTTCCAAAAAGTACTTATGGGCCCAAAACGGACATCGTGTGCAAAAGTTACGCTCAATTCTTCATCCCCCGACTCTCTAAGCGTTCTAAATATGCAAGTGCTCATTCTTTTGAAAAATGGCCGAAATCCCTCGTACGTCACTACGAAGTGGTGAGTTCAATCCAAAACGGTCGCTCCATTTCCCAAAAGTATTTATGGACCCAAAACGAACACCGTGTGCAAAAGTTACGCTCAATTCTTCGTCCGCCGACTCTCCAAGTGTTCCAAATATTCAAGTGTTCATTCTTTCAAAAAATGGCCAAATTCCCTCGTACGTCACGATGAAGTGGTGAGTTCAATCCAAAACAGTCGCTACATTTCGAAAAAGTACTTATGGGCCCAAAACGAACACGGTGTGTAAAAGTTACGCTCAATTCTTCGTTCGTCGACTCTCCAAACGTTCTAAATATGCAAGTGCTCATTCTTTCGAAAAATGGCCGAAATCCCTCTTACATCACGACGAAGTGCTGAGTTCAATCCAAAACGGTCGCTACATTTCCAAAATGTACTTATGGGCCCAAAATTGACACCGTGTGCAAAAGTCACGCTGAATTCTTCGTCCGTCGACTCTCCAAGGGTTCTAATTATGCAAGTGCTCATTCTTTCGAAAAATGGCTAAAATCCCTCATACGTCAAGATGAAGTTGTGAGTTCAAACCAAAACGGTCGCTACATTTCCAAAAAGTACTTATGGGCTCAAAACGGACACCGTGTGCAAAAGTTACGCTCAATTCTTCATCCCCCGACTCTCTAAGCTTTCTAAATATGCAAGTGCTCATTCTTTCAAAAAATGGCCAAAATCCCTCGTACGTCACGATGAAGTGGTGAGTTCAATCCAAAACGGTCGCTACATTTCCAAAAAGTACTTATGGGCCCAAAACGGACACCGTGTGCCAAAGTTACGCTCAATTCTTCGTACGCCGACTCTCCAAGCGTTTCAAATATGCAAGTGCTCATTCTTTCAAAAAATGGCCAAAATCCCTCGTACATGATGAAGAAGATATGAGTTCAAACCAAAACGGTCGCTACATTTCCAAAATGCACTTATGGGCCCAAAACAGACACCGTGTGCAAAAGTTACGCTCAATTCTTCATCCCCCGACTCTCTAAGCTTTCTAAATATGCAAGTACTCATTCTTTCAAAAAATGGCCTAAATCCCTCGCACGTCACGACGAAGTGGTGAGTTCAATCCAAAACGCTCGCTACATTTCTGAAAAGTATTTATGGGCCCAAAACGGACACCGTGTGCAAAAGTTACACTCAATTCTTCGTATGCCGACTCTCCAAGCTTTCCAAATGTTCAAGTGCTCGTTCCTTCGAAAAATGGCCAAAATCCCTCGTACGTCACGACAAAGTGCTGAGTTCAATCTAAAACGATCGCTACATTTCCAAAAAGTACTTATGGGTCCAAAATGGACATCATGTGGAAAAGTTATGCTCAATTCTTCGTCCCCTGACTCTCCAAGCGTTCGAAATATGCGAGTGCCAATTCTTTCGAAAAATGGCCAAAATCCCTCATACGTCACGACGAAGTGCTGAGTTCAATCCAAAACGGTCGCTACATTTCCAAAAAGTACTTATGGGCCCAAAACGGACACCGTGTGCAAAGGTTACGCTCAATTCTTCATCCGTCGACTCTCCAAGCGTTCTAAATATGCAAGGGCTCATTCTTTCGAAAAATGGCCAAAATCTCTCGTACGTCAAGATGAAGATGTGAGTTCAAACCAAAACGGTTGTAACATTTCCAAAAAGTACTTATGGGCCCAAAACGGACACCGCGGGAAAAAAGTTACGCTCAATTCTTCGTCCCCCGACTCTCCAAGCGCTCTAAATATGCAAGTGCTCATTCTAACAAAAATAGGCCAAAATCCCTCGTATATCCCTACGAAGTGGTGATTTCAATCGAAAACGGTTGCTACATTTCCAAAAAGTACTTACCGGCCCAAAACGGACACCGTGTGCAAAAGTTACGCTCAATTCTTCATATGCCGACTCTCCAACCGTTCCAAATATGCAAGTGCTCATTCTTTCGAAAAATGGCCGAAATCCCTTGTACGTCACGACGAAGTGGTGAGTTCAATCCAAAACGATCGCTGCATTTCAAAAAAGTACTTATGGGCCTAAAACGGACGCCGTTTTCAAAAGTTACGCTCGATTCTTCGAACGCGGACAATCCATGTGCTTCAAATATGCAAGTGCAAGTGCTCATTCTTTCAAAAAATGGCCGAAATCCTTCTTACATCTCGATGAAGTGGTGAGTTCAATCCAAAACGGTCGCTACATTTCCAAAAAGTACTTATGGGCCCAAAACGGACACCGTGTGCCAAAGTTACGCTCAATTCTTCGTAAGCCAACTCTCCAAGTGTTCCAAATATGCAAGTGCTCATTCTTTCAAAAAATGGCCAAAATCCCTCGTACGTCACAACGAAGATATGAGTTCAAACCAAAACGGTCGCTACATTTCCAAAATGTACTTATGGGCCCAAAACAGACACCGTGTGCAAAAGTTACGCTCAATTCTTCATCCCCCGACTCTCCAAGCTTTCTAAATATGCAAGTACTCATTCTTTCGAAAAATGGCCTAAATCCCTCGCACGTCACGATGAAGTGGTGAGTTCAATCCAAAACGCTCGCTACATTTCCGAAAAGTATTTATGGGCCCAAAACGGACACCGTGTGCAAAAGTTACACTCAATTCTTCGTCCGCCGACTCTCCAAGCTTTCCAAATGTTCAAGTGCTCGTTCCTTCGAAAAATGGCCAAAATCCCTCGTACGTCACGACAAAGTGCTGAGTTCAATCTAAAACGGTTGTTACATTTCCAAAAAGTACTTATGGGTCCAAAACGGACATCGTGTGCAAAAGTTATGCTCAATTCTTCGTCCCCCGACTCTCCAAGCGCTCTAAATATGCCAGTGCTCATTCTATCAAAAATAAGCCAAAATCCCTCGTATATCACTATGAAGTGGTGATTTCAATCGAAAACCGTTGCTACATTTCCAAAAAGTACTTATGGGCCCAAAACGGACACCGTGTGCAAAAGTTACGCTCAATTCTTCATATGCCGACTCTCCAACCGTTCCAAATATACAAGTGCTCATTCTTTCGAAAAATGGCCGAAATCCCTTGTACGTCACGACGAAGTGGTGAGTTCAATCCAAAACGATCGCTGCATTTCAAAAAAGTACTTATGGGCCTAAAACGGACGCCGTTTTCAAAAGTTACGCTCGATTCTTCGAACGCGGACAATCCATGTGCTTCAAATATGCAAGTGCAAGTGCTCATTCTTTCAAAAATTGGCCGAAATCCTTCTTACGTCTCGACGAAGTAGTGAGTTCAATCCAAAATGATCGCTACAGTTCCAAAAAGTACTTATGGGCCCAAAACGGACACCGTGTGCAAAAGTTACGCTCAATTCTTCGAACGTGGACAATCAAAGCGCTCCAAATATGCAAATGCTCATTCTTTCGAAAAATGACCAAAATCCCTCTTACGTCACGACGAAGTGCTGAGTTCAATCTAAAATGGTCGCTACATTTCCAAAAAGTACTTATGGGCCCAAAACGGACACCGTGTGCAAAAGTTACGCTAAATTCTTCATCCGTCGACTCTCCAAGCGTTCTAAATATGCAAGGGCTCATTCTTTCGAAAAATGGCCAAAATCTCTCGTACGTCACGATGAAGATGTGAGTTCAAACCAAAACGGTCGTAACATTTCCAAAAAGTACTTATGGGCCCAAAACGGACACCGCGGGAAAAAAGTTACGCTCAATTCTTCGTCCCCCGACTCTCCAAGCGCTCTAAATATGCAAGTGCTCATTCTTTCGAAAAATGGCCAAAATCCCTTGTACATCATGACGAAGTGGTGAATTCAATCCAAAATGGTCGCGACATTTCTAAAAAGTACTTATGGGCCCTAAACGAACACCGTGTGCAAAAGTTACACTCAATTCTTCGTCCCCCCGACTCTCCAAGTGTTCTAAATATGTAAGTGCTCATTCTTTCAAAAAATGGCCCAAATCCCTCGTACGTCACGACGAAGTGGTGAGTTCAATCAAAAACGGTCGCTACACTTCCAAAAAGTACTTATGGGCCCAAAACGGACACCGTGTGAAACAGTTACGCTCAATTCTTCATACGCTGACTCTCCAAGCGTTCCGAATATGCAAGTGCTCATTCTTTCAAAAAATGGCTAAAATCCCTCTTACGTCATGACGAAGTGCTGAGTTCAATCTAAAACGGTCGCTACATTTCCAAAAAGTACTTATGGGCCCAAAACGGACACCGTGTGCAAAAGTTACGCTAAATTCTTCGTCCGTCGACTCTCCAAGCATTCTAAATATCCAAGTGCTCATTCCTTCGAAAAATGGCCAAAATCCCTCGTACTTCATGACGAAGTGGTGAATTCAATCCAAAACGGTCGCTACGTTTCCAAAAAGTACTTATGGGCCCAAAATGGACACCGTGTGCAAAGGTTATGCTCAATTCTTCGTCCGTCGACTCTCCGAGCGTTTTAAATATGCAAGTGCTCATTCTTTCAAAAAATGGCCCAAATCCCTCGTACGTCACGATGAAGTGGTGAGTTCAATCCAAAACGGTCGCTACATTTCCAAAAAGTACTTATGGGCCGAAAACGGACACCGTGTGCAACAGTTACGCTCAATTCTTCATACGCCGACTCTCCAAGCGTTCCAAATATGGAAGTGCTCGTTCTTTCAAAAAATGGCCAAAATCCCTCGTACGTCACGACGAAGTGGTGAGTTCAAACCAAAAACGGTCGCTACATTTCCAAAAAGTGCTTACGGGCCCAAAACGGACACCGTGTGCAAAAGTTATGCTCAATTCTTCGTCCCCCGACTCTCCAAGCGTTCTAAATATGCAAGTGCCCATTCTTTCGAAAAATGGCCAAAATCCCTCGTATATCATGACGAAGTGGTGAATTCAATCCAAAACGGTCGCTACATTTCTAAAAAGTACTTATGGGCCCTAAACAAACACTGTGTGCAAAAGTTACGCTCAAATCTTCGTCCCCGACTCTCCAAGTGTTCTAAATATGCAAGTGCTCATTCTTTTGAAAAATGGCCAAAATCCCTCGTATGTCACGACAAAGTGGTGAATTCAATCCAAAACGGTCGCTGCATTTCCTAAAAGTACTTATGGGCCCAAAACGGACACCGTGTGCAAAAGTTATGCTCAATTCTTCGTACGTCGACTCTCCAAGCGTTCCAAATATACAAGTGCTCATTCTTTTGAAAAATGGCGAAAATCCCTCATACGTCACGACGAAGTGGCGAGTTCAATCCAAAACGGTCGCTGCATTTCCAAAAAGTACTTATGGGCCCAAAATGGACACCGTGTACAAAAGTTACGCTCAATTCTTCGTACGCCGACTCTCCATGCGATCCAAATATGAAAGTGCTCATTTTCTCAAAAAATTGCTAAAATCCCTCGTACGTCACGATGAAGTCGTTAGTTCAATCCAAAACGGTCGTTACATTTCTGAAAAGTACTTATGGGCCCAAAACGGATGCCGTTTTCAAAAGTTACACTCGATTCTTCGAACGCGGACAATCCAAGCGCTTCAAATACGCAAGTGCTCGTTTCTTCAAAAAATGGCCAAAATCCTTCTTACATCATGATGAAGTGGTGAGTTCAATCCAAAACGGTCGCCACATTCCCAAAAAGTACTTATGGGCCCAAAACGGACACCGTGTGCAAAAGTTACGCTCAATTCCTCGTTCGCCGACTCTCCAAGCGTTCTTAATATGCAAGTGCTCAATCTTTTGAAAAATTGCCAAACTCCCTCGTACGTCATGACGAAGTGGTGAGTTCAATCCTAAACGGTCGCTACATTTCCAAAAAGTACTTATAGGCCCAAAACGGACACCGTGTGCAAAAGTTACACTCAATTCTTCGTCCGTCCACTCTCTAAGCGTTCTAAACATGCAAGTGCTCATTCTTTCGAAAAATGGCCAAAATCCCTCGAACGTCACGACGAAGATGTGAGTTCAAACCAAAACGGTCGCTACATTTTCGAAAAGTACATATGGGCCCAAAACGGACACCGTGTGCAAAAGTTACGCTCAATTCTTCATCCCCCCGACTCTCTAAGTGTTGTAAATATACAAGTGCTCATTCTTTCGAAAAATGATCAAAATTCCTCGTACGTCACGATGAAGTGGTGAGTTCAATCCAAAACGGTCGCTACATTTTCAAAAAGTACTTATGGGCCCAAAATGGACACCATGTGCAAAAGTTACTCTCAATTCTTCATCCGTCGACTCTCCAAGCGTTCGAAATATGCAAGTTCTCATTCTTTTGAAAAATGGCCAAAATCCCTGGTACGTCACGACGAAGTGGTGACTTCAATCCAAAACGGTCGCTACATTGCCTAAAAGTAGTTATTGGCCCAAAACTGACACCGTGTGCAAAAGTTATGCTCAATTCTTCATTCGCCGACTCTCCAAGCGTTCCAAATATGCAAGTGCTCATTCTTTCGAAAAATGGAAAGAATCCCTCGTATGCCACGGCGAAGTGGTGAGTTCAATCCAAAACGGTCGCTACATTTCCAAAAAGTACTTATAGGCCCAAAATGGACATCGTGTGCAAAAGTTATGCTCAATTCTTCGTTCGCCGACTCTCCATGCGTTCTAAATATGCAAGTGCTCATTCTTTCGAAAAATAGCCAAAACCCCCCGTACGTCACGATGAAGTGGTAAGTTCAATCCAAAACGGTTGCTACATTTTCAAAAAGTACTTATGGGCCCAAAATGGACACCGTGTGCAAAAGTTAAGCTCAATCCTTCGTCCGCCGACTCTCCAAGCGTTCGAAATATGCAAGTGCTCATTCTTTCAAAAAATGGCCAATATCCCTCATACGTCACGACGAAGTGGTGATTTCAATGCAAAATGGTCGCTACATTTCCAAAAAGTAGTTATGGGCCCAAAACGGACACCGTGTGCAAAAGTTACGCTCAATTTTTCATCCCCCGACTCTCCAAGCGTTCGAAATATGCAAGTGCTCATTCTTTCGATTATTTCGAAAAATGGCCGAAATCCCTCGTACGTCACGGCGAAGTGGTGAGTTCAAACCAAAACCGTCGCTACATTTCCAAAAAGTAGTTATGGGCCCAAAACGGACCCCGTGTGCAAAAGTTACGCTCAATGCTTCGTCCGTCGACTCTGTAAGCATTCTAAATATGCAACTGCTTATTCTTTTGAAAAATGGCCAAAATCCCTCGTACGTCACGGCGAAGTGGTGAGTTCAAACCAAAACCGTCGCTACATTTCCAAAAAGTACTTATGGGCCCAAAATGGACACCGTGTGCAAAAGTTACACTCAATTCTTCGTCCGTCGACTCTGTAAGCATTCTAAATATGCAACTGCTTATTCTTTTGAAAAATGGCCAAAATCCCTCGTACGTCGCGGCGAAGTGGTGAGTTCAAACCAAAACCGTTGCTACATTTCCAAAAAGTACTTGTCGGCCCAAAATGGACACCGTGTGCAAAAGCCACACTAAATTCTTCGTCTGCCGACTCTTCATGCGTTCTAAATATGCAAGTGCACATTCTTTCAAAAAATGGCCAAAATCCCTCATACGTAACGATGAAGTGGTGAGTTCAATCCAAAACGGTCGCTACATTTCCAAAAAGTACTTATGGGAGCAAAATGGACACTGTGTTCAAAAGTTACGCTTTCTTCGTCTGTTGACTCTCCACGCGTTCTAAATATGCAAGTGCTCATTCTTTCGAAAAATGGCCAAAATCCCTCGTACGGCACGATGAAGTGGTGAGTTCAATCCAAAACGGTCGCTACATTTCCAAAAAGTACTTATGGGCCCAAAACGGACACCGTACGCAAAAGTTACGCTTAGTTCTTCGTCCCACGACTCTCCAAGCATTTTAAATATGCAAGTGCTCATTCTTTCAAAAATGGCCAAAGTACCTCGTACGTCACGACGAAGTGGTGATTTCAATCCAAAACGGTCGCTACATTTCCAAAAAGTACTTATGGGCCCAAAACGGATACCGTGTGCAAAAGTTACGCTCAATTCTTCGTTCGCCGACTCTCCAAGCGTTCTAAATATGGAAGTGCTCATTCTTTCGAAAAATAGCCAAAATCCCCCGTACGTCCTGACGAAATGATGAGTTCCATCCAAAACGGTCGTAACATTTCCAAAAAATATTTATGGGCCCAAAATGGACACCGTGTGCAAAAGTTTAGCTCAATACTTCATCCGCCGACTCTCCATGCGTTCTAAATATGCAAGTGCTCATTCTTTTGAAAAATAGCCAAAATCCCCCGTACGTCACGACGAAGTGATGAGTTCAATCAAAAACGGTCGCAACATTTCCAAAAAGTATTTATGGGCCCAAAATGGACACCGTGTGCAAAAGTTAAGCTCTATCCTTCGTCCTCCGACTCTCCAAGCGTTCGAAATATGCAAGTGCTCATTCTTTCGAAAAATGGCCAAAATCCCTCGTACGTCACGATGAAGTGGTGAGTTCAATCCAAAACGGTCGCTAGATTTCCAAAAAGTACTTATGGGCCCAAAACGGACACCGTGTGCAAAAGTTACGCTCAATTTTTCGTCCCCCGACTCTCCAAGTGTTCTAAATATGGAAGTGCTCATTCTTTCCAAAAATGGTCAAAATCTCTCGCACGTCACGAGGAAATGGTGATTTCAATCCAAAATGGTCGCTACATTTCCAAAAAGTACTTATGGGCCCAAAATGGACACCGTGTGCAAAAGTTGTGCTCAATTCTTCGTCCCCCGACTCTCCAAGCGTTCTAAATATGCAAGTGCTCATTCTTTCGAAAAATGGCCAAAATCCCTCGTACGTCACGACGAAGTGGTGATTTCAATCCAAAACGGTCGTTACATTTCCAAAAAGTACTTATGGGCCCAAAATGGACACCGTGTGCAAAAGTGACGCTCAATTCTTCGTTCGCCGACTCTCCAAGCGTTCTAAATATGTAAGTGCTCATTCTTTTGAAAAATGGACAAAATCCCTCATAGGTCAAGACGAAGTTGTTAGTTCAATCCAAAACGGTCGCTACATTTCCAAAAAGTACTTATGGGCCCAAAACGGACACCGTACGCAAAAGTTACGCTCAGTTCTTCGTCCCCCGACACTCCAAGCGTTTTAAATATGCAAGCGCTCATTCTTTCGAAAATGGCCAAAATCCCTCGTACGTCACGACGAAGTGGTGATTTCAGTCCAAAACTGTCGCTACATTTCCAAAAAGTACTTATGGGCCCAAAACGGACACCGTGTGCAAAAGTTACGCTCAATTCTTCGTTCGCCGACTATCCAAGCGTTCTAAATATGGAAGTGCTCATTCTTTCGAAAAATAGCCAAAATCCCCCTTACTTCATGATGAAATGATGAGTTCAATCCAAAACGGTCGCAACATTTCCAAAAAGTATTTATGGGCCCAAAATGGACACTGTGTGCAAAAGTTAAGCTCAATACTTCGTCCGCCGACCCTCCAAGCATTCGAAATATGCAAGTACTCATTCTTTCGAAAAATGGCCAAAATCCCTCTTCCGTCACGACGAAGTGGTGAGTTCAATCCAAAACGGTCGCTAGATTTCCAAAAAGTACTTATGGGCCCAAAACGGACACAGTGTGCAAAAGTTGTGCTCAATTCTTCGTCCCCCGACTCTCCAAGCGTTCTAAATATGCAAGTGCTCATTCTTTCGAAAAATGGCCAAAATCCCTCGTACGTCACGACGAAGTGGTGATTTTAATCTAAACCAGTCGCTACATTTCCAAAAAGTACTTATGGGCCCAAAATGGACACCGTGTGCAAAAGCTACACTAAATTCTTCGTTCGCCGACTCTCCAAGCGTTCTAAATATGCAAGTGCTCGTTCTTTCGAAAAATGACCAAAATCCCTCGTAGGTCAAGATGAAATTGTGAGTTCAATCCAAAACGGTCGCTACATTTCCAAAAAGTACTTATGGGCCCAAAACGGACACCGTGTGAAAAAGTTATGCTCAATTCTTCGTCCGTCGACTCTCCAAGCATTCTAAATATGTATGTACTTTTTGTTTCGAAAATGGCCAAAATCCCTCGTACGTCACGACGAAGTGGTGAGTTCAATCCAAAATGGTCGCTACATATCCAAAAAGTACTTATGGGCCCAAAACGAACACTGTGTGCAAAAGTTACGCTCAATTCTTCGTTCGCCGACTCTCCAAGCGTTCTAAATATGCAAGTGCTCATTCTTTCGAAAAATGCAAGCGTTCTAAATATGGAAGTGCTCATTCTTTCGAAAAATGGTCAAAATCCCTCGTACGTCACGGCGAAGTGGTGATTTCAATCCAAAACGGTCGCTACATTTCCAAAAAGAACTTATGGGCCCAAAAGGAACACTGTGTGCAAAAGTTACGCTCAATTCTTCGTTCGCCGACTCTCCAAGCGTTCTAAATATGCAAGTGCTCATTCTTTTGAAAAGTAGCCAAAATCACCCGTACGTCATGATGAAATGATGAGTTGAATCCAAAACGGTCGCAACATTTCCAAAAAGTATTTATGGGCCCAAAATGGACACCGTGTGCTAAAGTTAAGCTCAATCCTTCCTCCGCTGACTCTCCAAGCGTTCAAAATATGCAAGTGCTCATTCTTTCGAAAAATGGCCAAAATCCCTCATCCGTCACGATGAAGTGGAGAGTTCAATCCAAAACGGTCGCTACATTTCCAAAAATACTTATGGGCCCAAAACGGACACCGTTTGCAAAAGTTACGCTCAGTTTTTCGTCCCCCGACTCTCCAAGCGTTCTAAATATGGAAGTGCTCATTCTTTCGAAAAATGGTCAAAATCCCTCGTACGTCACGGCGAAGTGGTGATTTCAATCCAAAACGGTCGCTACATTTCCAAAAAGTACTTATGGGCCCAAAATGGACACCGTGTGCAAAAGTTGTGCGCAATTCTTCGTCCCCCGACTCTCCAAGCGTTCTAAATATGCAAGTGCTCATTCTTTCCAAAAATGGCCAAAATCATTAGTACGTCACGACGAAGTGGTGATTTCAATCCAAAACGGTCGTTACATTTCCAAAAAGTACTTATGGGCCCAAAATGGACACCGTGTGCAAAAGTGACGCTCAATTCTTCGTTCGCCGACTCTCCAAGCGTTCTAAATATGTTAGTGCTCATTCTTTTGAAAAATGGACAAAATCCCTCTTAGGTCAAGTCGAAGTTGTGAGTTCAATCCAGAACGGTCGCTACATTTCCAAAAAGTACTTATGGGCCCAAAATGGACACCGTGTGCAAAAGTTACGCTCGATTCTTCGTCCGTCGACTCTCCAAGCATTCTAAATATGCAAGTGTTTATTCTTTTGAAAAATGGCCAAAATCCCTCGTACGTCACGACGAAGTGGTGAGTTCAAACCAAAACCGTCGCTATATTTACAAAAAGTACTTATGGGCCCAAAATGGACACCGTGTGCAAAAGCCACACTAAATTCTTCGTCTGCCGACTCTCCACGCGTTCTAAATATGCAAGTGCACATTCTTTCAAAAAATGGCCAAAATCCCTCGTACGTAACGATGAAGTGGTGAGTTCAATCCAAAACGATCGCTACATTTCCAAAAAGTACTTATGGGCGCAAAACGTACACTGTGTTCAAAAGTTACGCTCAGTTATTCGTCTGTTGACTCTCCACGCGTTCTAAATATGCAAGTGCTCATTCTTCCGAAAAATGGCCAAAATCCCTCGTACGTCATGACGAAGTGGTGAGTTCAATCCAAAACGATCGCTACATTTCCAAAAAGAACTTAAGGGCCCAAAACGGACACCGTGCGCAAAAGTTACGCTCAGTTCTTCGTCCCCCGACTCTCCAAGCGTTCTAAATATGCAAGTGCACATTCTTTCAAAAAATGGCCAAAATCCCTCGTACGTCATGACGAAGTGGTGAGTTCAATCCAAAACGATCGCTACATTTCCAAAAAGTACTTATGGGCCCGAAAAGACACCGTGTGCAAAAGTTACGCTCAATTCTTCGTTCGCCGACCCTCCAAGCGTTCTAAATATGGAAGTGCTCATTCATTCGAAAAATAGCCAAAATCCCCCGTACGTCATGATGAAACGATGAGTTCAATCCAAAACGGTCGCAACATTTCCAAAAAGTGTTTATGGGCCCAAAATGGACACCGTGTGCAAAAGTTAAGCTCAATCCTTCGTCCGCTGACTCTCCAAGCGTTCGAAATATGCAAGTGCTCATTCTTCCGAAAAATGGCCAAAATCCCTCGTCCGTCATGACGAAGTGGTGAGTTCAATCCAAAACGGTCGCTACATTTCCAAAAAGTACTCATCGTCCCCCGACTCTCCAAGCGTTCTAAATATGCAAGTGCTCATTCTTTCGAAAAATGGCCAAAATGCCTCGTACATCATGACGAAGTGGTGATTTTAATCCAAACCGGTCGCTACATTTCCAAAAAGTACTTATGGGCCCAAAATGGACACCGTGTGCAAAAGTTACGCTAAATTCTTCGTTCGCCGACTCTCCAAGCGTTCTAAATATGCAAGTGCTCATTCTTTTGAAAAATGGCCAAAATCCCTCCTAGGTCAAGATGAAGTTGTGAGTTCAATCCAAAACGGTCGCTACATTTCCAAAAAGTACTTATGGGCCCAAAACGGACACCGTGTGCAAAAGTTACGCTCAATTCTTCGTCCGTTGACTCTCCAAGCATTCTAAATATGTAAGTGCTTTTTGTTTCAAAAATGGCCAAAATCCCTCGTACGTCACGACGAAGTGGTGAGTTCAATCCAAAACGGTCGCTACATTTCCAAAAAGTACTTATGGGCCCAAAATGGACACCATGCGCAAAAGTTACGCTCATTTCTTCGTCCCCCGACTCTCCGAGCGTTTTAAATATGCAAGTGCTCATTCCTTCGAAAAATGGCCAAAATCCCTCGTCCGTCACGACGAAGTGGTGAGTTCAATCCAAAATGGTCGCTACATTTCCAAAAAGTACTTATGGGCCCAAAACGGACACCGTGTGCAAAAGTTACGCTCAATTTTTCGTCCCCCGACTCTCCAAGCGTTCTAAATATGGAAGTGCTCATTCTTTCGAAAAATGGTCAAAATCCCTCGTAAGTCACGACGAAGTGGTGATTTCAATCCAAAACTGTCGCTACATTTCCAAAAAGTACTTATGGGCCCAAAATGTACACCGTGTGCAAAAGTTATGCTCAATTCTTCGTCCCCCGACTCTCCAAGCGTTCTAAATATGCAAGTGCTAATTCTTTCGAAAAATG
>NW_019253526.1:16011-29735 GCF_002742605.1 Olea europaea var. sylvestris
TTCAATCCAAAACGATCGCTACATTTCCAAAAAGTACTTATGGGCGCAAAACGTACACTGTGTTCAAAAGTTACGCTCAGTTATTCGTCTGTTGACTCTCCACGCGTTCTAAATATGCAAGTGCTCATTCTTTCGAAAAATGGCCAAAATCCCTCGTACGTCACGACGAAGTGGTGAGTTCAATCCAAAACGGTCGCTACATTTCCAAAAAGTACTTATGGGCCCAAAACGGACACCGTGCGCGAAAGTTACGCAAAGTTCTTTGTCCCTCGACTCTCCAAGCGTTTTAAATATGCAAGTGCTCATTCTTTCGAAAATGGCCAAAATCTCTCGTACGTCAGACGAAGTGGTGATTTCAATCCAAAACGGTCGCTACATTTCCAAAATGTACTTATGGGCCCAAAACGGACACCGTGTGCAAAAGTTACGCTCAATTCTTCGTTCGCCGACTCTCCAAGCGTTCTAAATATGCAAGTGCTCATTCTTTTGAAAAATAGCCAAAATCCCCCGTATGTCATGATGAAATGATGAGTTCAATCCAAAACGATCGCAACATTTCCAAAAAGTATTTATGTGCCCGAAATGGACACCGTGTGCAAAAGTTAAGCTCAATCCTTCGTCCACCGACTCTCCAAGCGTTCGAAATATGCAAGTGCTCATTCTTTCGAAAAATGGCCACAATCCCTCGTCCGTCATGACGAAGTGGTGAGTTCAATCCAAAACGGTCGCTACATTTCCAAAAAGTACTTATGGGCCCAAAACGAACACCGTGTGCAAATGTTACGCTCAATTTTTCGACCCCCGCCTCTCTAACCGTTCTAAATATGCAAGTGCTCATTCTTTCGAAAATGGCCAAAATCTCTCGTACGTCAGACGAAGTGGTGATTTCAATCCAAAACGGTCGCTACATTTCCAAAATGTACTTATGGGCCCAAAACGGACACCGTGTGCAAAAGTTACGCTCAATTCTTCGTTCGCCGACTCTCCAAGCGTTCTAAATATGCAAGTGCTCATTCTTTCGAAAAATAGCCAAAATCCCCCCGTACTTCATGACGAAATAATGAGTTCAATCCAAAACGGTCGCAACATTTCCAAAAAGTATTTATGGGCCCAAAATGGACACCGTGTGCAAAAGTTAAGCTCAATACTTCGTCCGCCGACCCTCCAAGCGTTCGAAATATGCAAGTACTCATTCTTTCGAAAAATGGCTAAAATCCCTCGTACGTCACGACGAAGTGGTGAGTTCAATCCAAAACGGTCGCTCCATTTCCAAAAAGTACTTATGGGCCCAAAACGGACACCGTGTGCAAAAGTTGTGCTCAATTCTTCGTCCCCCGACTCTCCAAGCGTTCTAAATATGCAAGTGCTCATTCTTTCGAAAAATGGCTAAAATCCCTCGTACGTCACGACGAAGTGGTGATTTTAATCCAAACCGGTCGCTACATTTCCAAAAAGTACTTACGGGCCCAAAATGGACACCGTGTGCAAAAGCTACTCTAAATTCTTCGTTCGCCGACTCTCCAAGCGTTCTAAATATGCAAGTGCTCGTTCTTTCGAAAAATGACCAAAATCCCTCGTAGGTCAAGATGAAATTGTGAGTTCAATCCAAAACGATCGCTACATTTCCAAAAAGTACTTATGGGCCCAAAACGGACACCGTGTGAAAAAGTTACGCTCAATTCTTCGTCCGTCGACTCTCCAAGCATTCTAAATATGTAAGTGCTTTTTGTTTCGAAAATGGCCAAAATCCCTCGTACGTCACGACGAAGTGGTGAGTTCAATCCAAAATGGTCGCTACATTTCCAAAAAGTACTTATGGCCCAAAACGGACACCGTGCGCAAAAGTTACACTCAGTTCTTCGTCCCCCGACTCTCCAAGCATTTTAAATATGCAAGTGCCCATTCTTTCGAAAATGGCCAAAATCCCTCGTACGTCACGGCGAAGTGGTGATTTCAATCCAAAACGGTCGCTACATTTCCAAATAGTACTTATGGGCCCAAAACGAACACTGTGTGCAAAAGTTACGCTCAATTCTTCGTTCGCCGACTCTCCAAGCGTTCTAAATATGCAAGTGCTCATTCTTTTGAAAAGTAGCCAAAATCCCCCGTACGTCATGACGAAATGATGAGTTGAATCCAAAACGGTCGCCACATTTCCAAAAAGTATTTATGGGCCCAAAATGGACACCATGTGCAAAAGTTAAGCTCAATCCTTCCTCCGCTGACTCTCCAAGCGTTCAAAATATGCAAGTGCTCATTCTTTCGAAAAATGGCCAAAATCCCTCGTCCGTCACGATGAAGTGGAGAGTTCAATCCAAAACGGTCGCTACATTTCCAAAAATACTTATGGGCCCAAAACGGACACCGTGTGCAAAAGTTATGCTCAATTTTTCGTCCCCCGACTCTCCAAGCGTTCTAAATATGGATGTGCTCATTCTTTCGAAAAATGGTCAAAATCCCTCGTACATCACGGCGAAGTGGTGATTTCAATCCAAAACGGTCGCTACATTTCCAAAAAGTACTTATGGGCCCAAAATGGACACCGTGTGCAAAAGTTGTACGCAATTCTTCGTCCCCCGACTCTCCAAGCATTCTAAATAAGCAAGTGCTCATTCTTTCCAAAAATGGCCAAAATCCCTAGTACGTCACGACGAAGTGGTGATTTCAATCCAAAACGGTCGTTACATTTCCAAAAAGTACTTATGGGCCCAAAATGGACACCGTGTGCAAAAGTCACACTAAATTCTTCGTCTGCCGACTCTCCACGCGTTCTAAATATGCAAGTGCTCATTCTTTCAAAAAATGACCAAAATTCGTCGTACGTCACGATGAAGTGGTGAGTTCTATCCAAAACGGTCGCTTCATTTCCAAAAAGTACTTATGGGCCCAAAATGGACACCGTGTGCAAAAGTCACACTAAATTCTTCGTCTGCCGACTCTCCACGCGTTCTAAATATGCAAGTGCTCATTCTTTCAAAAAATGACCAAAATTCGTCGTACGTCACGATGAAGTGGTGAGTTCTATCCAAAACGGTCGCTTCATTTCCAAAAAGTACTTATGGGCCCAAAATGGACACCGTGTGCAAAAGTCACACTAAATTCTTCGTCTGCCGACTCTCCACGCGTTCTAAATATGCAAGTGCTCATTCTTTCGAAAAATGGCCAAAATCCCTCGTACATCACGACGAAGTGGTGAGTTCAATCCAAAACGGTCGCTACATTTCTAAAAAGTACTTATGGGCCCAAAACGGACACCGTACGCAAAAGTTACGCTCAGTTCTTCGTCCCTCGACTCTCCAAGCGTTTTAAATATGCAATTGCTCATTCTTTCAAAAATGGCCAAAATATCTCGTACGTCACGCCGAAGTGTTGATTTCAATCCAAAACGGTCGCTACATTTCCAAAAAGTACTTATGGGCCCAAAACGGACACCGTGTGCAAAAGTTACGCTCAATTCTTCGTTCGCCGACTCTCCAAGCGTTCTATATATGCAAGTGCTCATTCTTTCGAAAAATGGCCAAAATCCCTCGTCCGTCATGACGAAGTGGTGAGTTCAATCCAAAAGGTCGCTACATTTCCAAAAAGTACTTATGGGCCCAAAACGGACACCGTGTGCAAAAGTTACGCTCAATTCTTCGTTCGCCGACTCTCCAAGCGTTCTATATATGCAAGTGCTCATTCTTTCGAAAAATGGCCAAAATCCCTCGTCCGTCATGACGAAGTGGTGAGTTCAATCCAAAAGGTCGCTACATTTCCAAAAAGTACTTATGGGCCCAAAACTAACACCGTGTGCAAATGTTACGCTCAATTTTTCGTCCCCCGACTCTCTAAGCGTTCTAAATATGAAAGTGCTCATTCTTTCGAAAAATGGTCAAAATCCCTCGTACGTCACGACGAAGTGGTGATTTCAATCCAAAACGGTCGCTACATTTCCAAAAAGTACTTCTTGGCCCAAAACGGACACCGTGTGCAAATGTTACGCTCAATTTTTCGCCCCCCGACTCTCTAAGCGTTCTAAATATGAAAGTGCTCATTCTTTCGAAAAATGGTCAAAATCCCTCGTCTGTGCAAAAGTTGTGCTCAATTCTTGGTCCCCCGACTCTCCAAGCGTTCTATATATGCAAGTGCTCATTCTTTCGAAAAATGGTCAAAATCCCTCGTCTGTGCAAAAGTTGTGCTCAATTCTTGGTCCCCCGACTCTCCAAGCGTTCTATATATGCAAGTGCTCATTCTTTCGAAAAATGGTCAAAATCCCTCGTACGCCACGACGAAGTGGTGATTTCAATCCAAAACGGTCGCTACATTTCCAAAAAGTACTTATGGGCCCAAAACGGACACCGTGTGCAAAAGTTACGCTCAATTCTTCATTCGCTGACTCTCCAAGCGTTCGAAATATGCAAGTGCTCATTTTTTTTAAAAATGGTCAAAATCCCTCGTAAGTCACGACGAAGTGGTGATTTCAATCCAAAACTGTTGCTACATTTCCAAAAAGTACTTATGGGCCCAAAATGTACACCGTGTGCAAAAGTTATGCTCAATTCTTCGTCCCCCGACTCTCCAAGCGTTCTAAATATGCAAGTGCTCATTCTTTCAAAAAATGGCCAAAATCCCTCGTACGTCACGATGAAGTGGTGAGTTCAAACCAAAACCGTCGCTACATTTCCAAAAAGTACTTATGGGCCGAAAATAGACACCGTGTGCAAAAGTCACACTAAATTCTTCGTCTGCCGACTCTCCACGCGTTCTAAATATGCAAGTGCACATTCTTTCAAAAAATGGCCAAAATCCCTCGTACGTAACGATGAAGTGGTGAGTTCAATCCAAAACGGTCGCTACAATTCCAAAAAGTACTTATGGGCGCAAAACGGACACAGTGTTCAAAAGTTACGCTCAGTTATTCGTCTGTTGACTCTCCACGCGTTCTAAATATGCAAGTGCTCATTCTTTCGAAAAATGGCCAAAATCCATCGTACGTCACGACGAAGTGGTGAGTTCAATCCAAAACGGTCGCTACATTTCCAAAAAGTACTTATGGGCCCAAAACGTACACCGTGCGCAAAAGTTACGTTCAGTTCTTCGTCCCTCGACTCTCCAAGCGTTTTAAATATGCAATTGCTCATTGTTTTGAAAATGGCCAAAATCTCTCGTACGTCACGACGAAGTGGTGATTTCAATCCAAAACGGTCGCTACATTTCCAAAAAGTACTTATGGGCCCAAAACGGACACCGTGTGCAAAAGTTAAGCTCAATCCTTCGTCCACCGACTCTCCAAGCGTTCGAAATATGCAAGTGCTCATTCTTTCGAAAAATGGCCAAAATCCCTCATCCGTCATGACGAAGTGGTGAGTTCAATCCAAAAGGTCGCTACATTTCCAAAAAGTACTTATGGGCCCAAAACGAACACCGTGTGCAAATGTTACGCTCAATTTTTTGTCCCCCGACTCTCTAAGCGTTCTAAATATGGAAGTGCTCATTCTTTCGAAAAATGGTCAAAATCCCTCGTACGTCACGACGAAGTGGTGATTTCAATACAAAACGGTCGCTACATTTTCAAAAAGTACTTATGGGCCCAAAACGGACACCCTGTGCAAAAGTTGTGCTCAATTCTTGGTCCCCCGACTCTCCAAGCGTTCTAAATATGCAAGTGCTCGTTCTTTCGAAAAATGACCAAAATCCCTCGTAGGTCAAGATGAAGTTGTGAGTTCAATCCAAAACGGTCGCTACATTTCCAAAAAGTACTTCTTGGCCCAAAACGGACACCGTGTGCAAAAGTTACGCTCAATTCTTCGTTCGTCGGCTCTCCAAGCATTCTAAATATGTAAGTGCTTATTCTTTCAAAAATGGACAAAATCCCTCGTACGTCACGACGAAGTGGTGAGTTCAATCCAAAACGGTCGCTACATTTCCAAAAAGTACTTATGGGCCCAAAACGGACACCGTGTGCAAAAGTTACGCTCAATTCTTCATTCGCTGACTCTCCAAGCGTTCTAAATATGCAAGTGCTCATTCTTTCGAAAAATAGCCAAAATCCCCCGTACGTCATGACGAAATGATTAGTTCAATCCAAAACGGTCACAACATTTCCAAAAAGTATTTATGGGCCCAAAATGGACACCGTGTGTAAAAGTCAAGCTCAATCCTTCGTCCGCTGACTCTCCAAGCGTTCGAAATATGCAAGTGCTCATTCTTTCGAAAAATGGCCAAAATCCCTCGTCCATCCCGACGAAGTGGTGAGTTCAATCCAAAATGGTCGCTACATTTCCAAAAAGTACTTATGGGCCCGAAATGGACACTGTGTGCAAAAGTTACGCTCAATTTTTCGTCCCCCGACTCTCCAAGCGTTCTAAATATGGAAGTGCTCATTCTTTTGAAAAATGGTCAAAATCCCTCGTACGTCACGATGAAGTGGTGATTTCAATCCAAAAAGGTCGCTACATTTCAAAAAGTACTTATGGGCCCAAAACGGACATCGTGTGCAAAAGTTGTGCTCAATTCTTCGTCCCCTGACTCTCCAGGCGTTCTAAATATGCAAGTGCTCATTCTTTCAAAAAATAGCTGAAATCCCTCGTACGTCACGAAGAAGTAGTGATTTCAATCCAAAACAGTCGCTACATTTCCAAAAAGTACTTATGGGTCCAAAATGGACACCGTGTGCAAAAGTTACGCTCAATTCTTCGTTCGCCGACTCTCCAAGCGTTCCAAATATGCAAGTGCTCATTCTTTTGAAAAATGGCCAAAATCTCTCGTATGCCACGATTAAGTGGTGAGTTCAATCCAAAACGGTCGCTACATTTCCAAAAAGTACTTATGTGCCCAAAATGGACACCGTGTGCAAAAGTTACGCTCAATTCTTCGTCTGTCGACTCTCCACGCGTTCTAAATATTCAAGTGCTCATTCCTTCGAAAAATGGCCAAAATCCTTCGTGGGTCAATACGAAGTTGTGAATTCAATCCAAAACGGTCGCTACATTTCCAAAAAGTACTTATGGGCCCAAAACGGACACCGTGTGCAAATGTTACGCTCAATTCTTCGTCTGTCGACTCTCCGAGCATTCTAAATATGCAAGTGCTTATTCTTTTGAAAAATGGCCAAAATCCCTCGTACGTCACGACGAAGTGGTGAGTTCAATCCAAAACGGTCGCTACATTTCCAAAAAGTACTTATGGGTCCAAAATGGACACCGTGTGCAAAAGTTACGCTCAATTCTTCGTTCGCCGACTCTCCAAGCGTTCTAAATATGCATGTGCTCATTCTTTTGAAAAATGGCCAAAATCCTTCGTAGGTCAAATGGAAGTTGTGAGTTCAATGCAAAATGGTCGCTATATTTCCAAAAAGTACTTATGGGCCCAAAACGGACACCGTGTGTAAAAGTTACGCTCAATTCTTCGTTCGCTGACTCTCCAAGCGTTCTAAATATGCAAGTGCTCGTTCTTTTGAAAAATAGCCAAAATCCCCCGTACGTCATGATGAAATGATGAGTTCAATCCAAAACGGTCGCAACATTTCCAAAAAGTATTTATGGGCCCAAAATGGACACCGTGTGCAAAGTTAAGCTCAATCCTTCGTCCGCTGACTCTCCAAGCATTTGAAATATGCAAGTGCTCATTCTTTCGAAAAATGGCCAAAATCCCTCGTCCGTCACGACGAAGTGGTGAGTTCAATCCAAAACGGTTGCTACATTTCCAAAAAGTACTTATGGGCCCAAAATGGACACCGTGTGCAAAAGTTACACTCAGTTTTTCGTCCCCCAACTCTCCGAGCGTTCTAAATATGGAAATGCTCATTCTTTCGAAAAATGGTCAAAATCCCTCGTACGTCACGACGAAGTGGTGATTTCAATCCAAAACGGTCGTTACATTTCCAAAAAGTACTTATGGGCCTAAAACGGACACCGTGTGCAAAAGTTGTGCTCAATTCTTGGTCCCCCGACTCTCCAAGCGTTCTAAATATGGAAGTGCTCATTCTTTCAAAAAATGGCCAAAATCCCTCGTACGTCACGGCGAAGTGGTGATTTCAATCAAAAACGGTCGTTACATTTCCAACAAGCACTTACGGGCCCAAAATGGACACCGTGTGCAAAAGTTACGCTCAATTCTTCGTTCGCCGACTCTCCAAGCATTCTAAATATGCAAGTGCTCATTCTTTTGAAAAATGGCCAAAATCCCTAGTAGGTCAAGACGAAGTTGTGAGTTCAATCCAAAAACGGTCGCTACATTTCCAAAAAGTACTTATGGGCCCAAAACGGACACCGTGTGCAAAAGTTACGCTCAATTCTTCATCCGTCGACTCTCCAAGCGTTCGAAATATGCAAGTTCTCATTCTTTCGAAAAATGGCCAAAATCCCTCGTACGTCATGATGAAGTGGTGAGTTCAATCCAAAACGGTCGTTACATTTCCAAAAAGTTCTTAAGGGCCAAAAACGGACACCGTGTGCAAAAGTTACGCTCAATTCTTCATCCGTCGACTCTCCAAGCGTTCGAAATATGCAAGTTCTCATTCTTTCGAAAAATGGCCAAAATCCCTCGTACGTCATGATGAAGTGGTGAGTTCAATCCAAAACGGTCGTTACATTTCCAAAAAGTTCTTAAGGGCCAAAAACGGACACCGTGTGCAAAAGTTACGCTCAATTCTTCATCCGTCGACTCTCCAAGCGTTCGAAATATGCAAGTTCTCATTCTTTCGAAAAATGGCCAAAATCCCTCGTACGTCATGATGAAGTGGTGAGTTCAATCCAAAACGGTCGTTACATTTCCAAAAAGTTCTTAAGGGCCAAAAACGGACACCGTGTGCAAAAGTTACGCTCAATTCTTCATCCGTCGACTCTCCAAGCGTTCGAAATATGCAAGTTCTCATTCTTTCGAAAAATGGCCAAAATCCCTCGTACGTCATGATGAAGTGGTGAGTTCAATCCAAAACGGTCGTTACATTTCCAAAAAGTTCTTAAGGGCCAAAAACGGACACCGTGTGCAAAAGTTACGCTCAATTCTTCATCCGTCGACTCTCCAAGCGTTCGAAATATGCAAGTTCTCATTCTTTCGAAAAATGGCCAAAATCCCTCGTACGTCATGATGAAGTGGTGAGTTCAATCCAAAACGGTCGTTACATTTCCAAAAAGTTCTTAAGGGCCAAAAACGGACACCGTGTGCAAAAGTTACGCTCAATTCTTCATCCGTCGACTCTCCAAGCGTTCGAAATATGCAAGTTCTCATTCTTTCGAAAAATGGCCAAAATCCCTCGTACGTCATGATGAAGTGGTGAGTTCAATCCAAAACGGTCGTTACATTTCCAAAAAGTTCTTAAGGGCCAAAAACGGACACCGTGTGCAAAAGTTACGCTCAATTCTTCATCCGTCGACTCTCCAAGCGTTCGAAATATGCAAGTTCTCATTCTTTCGAAAAATGGCCAAAATCCCTCGTACGTCATGATGAAGTGGTGAGTTCAATCCAAAACGGTCGTTACATTTCCAAAAAGTTCTTAAGGGCCAAAAACGGACACCGTGTGCAAAAGTTACGCTCAATTCTTCATCCGTCGACTCTCCAAGCGTTCGAAATATGCAAGTTCTCATTCTTTCGAAAAATGGCCAAAATCCCTCGTACGTCATGATGAAGTGGTGAGTTCAATCCAAAACGGTCGTTACATTTCCAAAAAGTTCTTAAGGGCCAAAAACGGACACCGTGTGCAAAAGTTACGCTCAATTCTTCATCCGTCGACTCTCCAAGCGTTCGAAATATGCAAGTTCTCATTCTTTCGAAAAATGGCCAAAATCCCTCGTACGTCATGATGAAGTGGTGAGTTCAATCCAAAACGGTCGTTACATTTCCAAAAAGTTCTTAAGGGCCAAAAACGGACACCGTGTGCAAAAGTTACGCTCAATTCTTCATCCGTCGACTCTCCAAGCGTTCGAAATATGCAAGTTCTCATTCTTTCGAAAAATGGCCAAAATCCCTCGTACGTCATGATGAAGTGGTGAGTTCAATCCAAAACGGTCGTTACATTTCCAAAAAGTTCTTAAGGGCCAAAAACGGACACCGTGTGCAAAAGTTACGCTCAATTCTTCATCCGTCGACTCTCCAAGCGTTCGAAATATGCAAGTTCTCATTCTTTCGAAAAATGGCCAAAATCCCTCGTACGTCATGATGAAGTGGTGAGTTCAATCCAAAACGGTCGTTACATTTCCAAAAAGTTCTTAAGGGCCAAAAACGGACACCGTGTGCAAAAGTTACGCTCAATTCTTCATCCGTCGACTCTCCAAGCGTTCGAAATATGCAAGTTCTCATTCTTTCGAAAAATGGCCAAAATCCCTCGTACGTCATGATGAAGTGGTGAGTTCAATCCAAAACGGTCGTTACATTTCCAAAAAGTTCTTAAGGGCCAAAAACGGACACCGTGTGCAAAAGTTACGCTCAATTCTTCATCCGTCGACTCTCCAAGCGTTCGAAATATGCAAGTTCTCATTCTTTCGAAAAATGGCCAAAATCCCTCGTACGTCATGATGAAGTGGTGAGTTCAATCCAAAACGGTCGTTACATTTCCAAAAAGTTCTTAAGGGCCAAAAACGGACACCGTGTGCAAAAGTTACGCTCAATTCTTCATCCGTCGACTCTCCAAGCGTTCGAAATATGCAAGTTCTCATTCTTTCGAAAAATGGCCAAAATCCCTCGTACGTCATGATGAAGTGGTGAGTTCAATCCAAAACGGTCGTTACATTTCCAAAAAGTTCTTAAGGGCCAAAAACGGACACCGTGTGCAAAAGTTACGCTCAATTCTTCATCCGTCGACTCTCCAAGCGTTCGAAATATGCAAGTTCTCATTCTTTCGAAAAATGGCCAAAATCCCTCGTACGTCATGATGAAGTGGTGAGTTCAATCCAAAACGGTCGTTACATTTCCAAAAAGTTCTTAAGGGCCAAAAACGGACACCGTGTGCAAAAGTTACGCTCAATTCTTCATCCGTCGACTCTCCAAGCGTTCGAAATATGCAAGTTCTCATTCTTTCGAAAAATGGCCAAAATCCCTCGTACGTCATGATGAAGTGGTGAGTTCAATCCAAAACGGTCGTTACATTTCCAAAAAGTTCTTAAGGGCCAAAAACGGACACCGTGTGCAAAAGTTACGCTCAATTCTTCATCCGTCGACTCTCCAAGCGTTCGAAATATGCAAGTTCTCATTCTTTCGAAAAATGGCCAAAATCCCTCGTACGTCATGATGAAGTGGTGAGTTCAATCCAAAACGGTCGTTACATTTCCAAAAAGTTCTTAAGGGCCAAAAACGGACACCGTGTGCAAAAGTTACGCTCAATTCTTCATCCGTCGACTCTCCAAGCGTTCGAAATATGCAAGTTCTCATTCTTTCGAAAAATGGCCAAAATCCCTCGTACGTCATGATGAAGTGGTGAGTTCAATCCAAAACGGTCGTTACATTTCCAAAAAGTTCTTAAGGGCCAAAAACGGACACCGTGTGCAAAAGTTACGCTCAATTCTTCATCCGTCGACTCTCCAAGCGTTCGAAATATGCAAGTTCTCATTCTTTCGAAAAATGGCCAAAATCCCTCGTACGTCATGATGAAGTGGTGAGTTCAATCCAAAACGGTCGTTACATTTCCAAAAAGTTCTTAAGGGCCAAAAACGGACACCGTGTGCAAAAGTTACGCTCAATTCTTCATCCGTCGACTCTCCAAGCGTTCGAAATATGCAAGTTCTCATTCTTTCGAAAAATGGCCAAAATCCCTCGTACGTCATGATGAAGTGGTGAGTTCAATCCAAAACGGTCGTTACATTTCCAAAAAGTTCTTAAGGGCCAAAAACGGACACCGTGTGCAAAAGTTACGCTCAATTCTTCATCCGTCGACTCTCCAAGCGTTCGAAATATGCAAGTTCTCATTCTTTCGAAAAATGGCCAAAATCCCTCGTACGTCATGATGAAGTGGTGAGTTCAATCCAAAACGGTCGTTACATTTCCAAAAAGTTCTTAAGGGCCAAAAACGGACACCGTGTGCAAAAGTTACGCTCAATTCTTCATCCGTCGACTCTCCAAGCGTTCGAAATATGCAAGTTCTCATTCTTTCGAAAAATGGCCAAAATCCCTCGTACGTCATGATGAAGTGGTGAGTTCAATCCAAAACGGTCCCTACATTTCCAAAAAGTACTTATGGGCCCAAAATGGACACCATGTACAAAAGTTACGCTCAATTCTTCATCCGTCGACTCTCCAAGCGTTCGTAATATGCAAGTTCTCATTCTATCGAAAAATGGCCAAAATCTCATGTACGTCACGACGAAGTGGTGACTTCTATCCAAAACGGTCGCTACATTGCCTAAAAGTACTTATTGGCCCAAAACTGACACTGTGTGCAACAGTTACGCTCAATTCTTCGTTCGCCGACTCTCCGAGCATTCCAAATATGCAAGTGCTCATTCTTTCGAAAAATGGCAAAAATCCCTCGTACATCACGACGAAGTGGTGAGTTCAATCCAAAACGGTCGCTACTTTTCCAAAAAGTATTTATGGGCCCAAAATGGACACCGTGTGCAAAAGTTACGCTCAATTCTTCATTCGCCGACTCTCCATGCGTTCTAAATATGCAAGTGCTCATTCTTTCGAAAAAAAGCCAAAATCCCCCGTACGTCACGAGGAAGTGGTGAGTTCAATCCAAAACGGTCGCTACTTTTCCAAAAAGTATTTATGGGCCCAAAATGGACACCGTGTGCAAAAGTTACGCTCAATTCTTCGTTTGCCGACTCTCCATGCGTTCTAAATATGCAAGTGCTCATTCTTTCGAAAAAAAGCAAAAATCCCCCGTACGTCACGACGAAGTGATGAGTTCAATTCAAAACGGTCGCAACATTTCCAAAAAGTATTTATGGGCCCAAAATGGACACCGTGGGCAAAAGTTAAGCTCAATCCTTCGTCCGTCGACTCTCCAAGCGTTCGAAATATGCAAGTGCTCATTCTTTCGAAAAATGGCCAAAATCCCTCGTTCGTCACGACGAAGTTGTGAGTTCAATCCAAAACGGTCGCTACATTTCCAAAAAGTACTTATGGGCCCAAAACGGACACCGTGTGCAAAAGTTACGCTCAGTTCTTTGTCCCCCGACTCTCCAAGCGTTCTAAATATGCAAATCTTATTCTTTCGAAAATGGCCAAAATCCCTAATACGTCACGACGAAGTGGTGATTTCAATCCAAAACAGTCGCTACATTTCCAAAAAGTACTTATGGGTCCAAAATGGTCACCGTGTGCAAAAGTTACGCTCAATTCTTCGTCCCCCGACTCTCCAAGCGTTCTAAATATGGAAGTGCTCATTCTTTTGAAAAATAGTCAAAATCCCTCGTACGTCACGACGAAGTGGTGATTTCAATCCAAAACAGTCGCTACATTTCCAAAAAGTACTTATGGGCCCAAAACGGACACCGTGTGCAAAAGTTGTGCTCAATTCTTGGTCCCCCGACTCCCCAAGCGTTCTAAATATGCAAGTGCTCATTCTTTCAAAAAATGGCCAAAATCCCTCGTACGTCACGGCGAAGTGGTGATTTCAATCCAAAACGGTCGTTACATTTCCAAAAAGTACTTATGGGCCCAAAATGGACACCGTGTGCAAAAGTTACGCTCAATTCTTCGCATGCCGATTATCCAAGCGTTCCAAATATAAAAGTGCTCATTCTTTCGAAAAATGGCCAAAATCCCTCGAACGTCACAACGAAGTGGTGAGTTCAATCAAAAACGGT
>NW_019253526.1:32453-32931 GCF_002742605.1 Olea europaea var. sylvestris
GTCGCTACATTTCCAAAAAGTACTTATGGGCCCAAAACGGACACCGTGTGCAAAAGTTGTGCTCAATTCTTGGTCCCCCGACTCCCCAAGCGTTCTAAATATGCAAGTGCTCATTCTTTCAAAAAATGGCCAAAATCCCTTGTACGTCACGGCGAAGTGGTGATTTCAATCCAAAACGGTCGCTGTATTTCCAAAAAGTAATTATGGGCCCAAAACGGACACCTTGTGCAAAAGGTATGCTCAATTCTTCGTCCGCCGACTCTCCAAGCGTTCTAAATATGCAAGTGCTCATTCTTTTGAAAAATGGCCAAAATCCCTCGTAGGTCAAGATGAAGTTGTGAGTTCAATCCAAAACGGTCGCTACATTTCCAAAAAGTACTTATGGGCCCAAAACGGACACCGTGTGCAAAAGTTGCGCTCAATTCTTCGTTCGCTGACTCTCCAAGCGTTCTAAATATGCAAGTGCTCATTCTTTCGA
>NW_019253526.1:32979-33256 GCF_002742605.1 Olea europaea var. sylvestris
TCAATCCAAAACGGTCGCTACATTTCCAAAATGTACTTATGGGCCCAAAACGGACACCGTGTGCAAAAGTTGCGCTCAATTCTTCGTTCGCCGACTCTCCAAGCGTTCTAAATATGCAAGTGATCATTCTTTCGAAAAATGGCCAAAATCCCTCGAACGTCACAACGAAGTGGTGAGTTTAATCAAAAACGGTCACTGCATTTCCAAAAAGTACTTATGGGCCCAAAACGGACACTGTGTGCAAAAGTTACGCTCAGTTCTTCGTCCCCCGACTCTC
>NW_019253526.1:33324-34448 GCF_002742605.1 Olea europaea var. sylvestris
AAAATGGCCAAAATCCCTAATACGTCACGACGAAGTGGTGATTTCAATCCAAAACAGTCGCTACATTTCCAAAAAGTAATTATGGGTCCAAAATGGTCACCGTGTACAAAAGTTACGCTCAATTCTTCGTCCCCCGACTCTCCAAGCGATCTAAGTATGGAAGTGCTCATTCTTTTGAAAAATAGTCAGAATCCCTCGTACGTCACAACGAAGTGGTGATTTCAATCCAAAACAGTCGCTACATTTCGAAAAAGTACTTGTGGGACCAAAACGGACACCGTGTGCAAAAGTTACGCTCAATTCTTCGTTCGCCGACTCTCCAAGCGTTCTAAATATGCAAGTGCTCATTCTTTCGAAAATGGCCAAAATCCCTAATACGTCACGACGAAGTGGTGATTTCAATCCAAAACAGTCGCTACATTTCGAAAAAGTACTTGGGGGACCAAAACGGACACCGTGTGCAAAAGTTACGCTCAATTCTTCGTTCGCCGACTCTCCAAGCGTTCTAAATATGCAAGTGCTCATTCTTTCGAAAATGGCCAAAATCCCTAATACGTCACGACGAAGTGGTGATTTCAATCCAAAACAGTCGCTACATTTCGAAAAAGTACTTGGGGGACCAAAACGGACACCGTGTGCAAAAGTTACGCTCAATTCTTCGTTCGCCGACTCTCCAAGCGTTCTAAATATGCAAGTGCTCATTCTTTCGAAAATGGCCAAAATCCCTAATACGTCACGACGAAGTGGTGATTTCAATCCAAAACAGTCGCTACATTTCGAAAAAGTACTTGGGGGACCAAAACGGACACCGTGTGCAAAAGTTACGCTCAATTCATTGTCCGTCGACTCTCCAAGCGTTCCAAATATGCAAGTGCTCATTCTTTCGAAAATGGCCAAAATTCCTCGTACGTCACGACGAAGTGGTGATTTCAATCCAAAACGGTCGCTACATTTCTAAAATGTACTTATGGGCCCAAAACGGACACCGTGTGCAAAAGTTGCGCTCAATTCTTCGTTCGCCGACTCTCCAAGCGTTCTAAATATGCAAGTGATCATTCTTTCGAAAAATGGCCAAAATCCCTCGAACGTCACAACGAAGTGGTGAGTTCAATCAAAAACGGTCA
>NW_019253526.1:34820-40278 GCF_002742605.1 Olea europaea var. sylvestris
TTCTAAATATGCAAGTGCTCATTCCTTTGAAAAATGGACAAAATCCCTCATAGGTCAAGACGAAGTTGTGAGTTCAATCCAAAACGGTCGCTAAATTTTCTAAAAGTACTTATGGGCCCAAAACGGACACCGTGTGCAAAAGTTACGCTCAATTCTTCGTCCGTCGACTCTCCAAGCGTTCTAAAAATGCAAGTGCTCATTCTTTCGAAAAATGGCCAAAATCCCTCGTACGTCACGATGAAGTAGTGAGTTCAATCCAAAACGGTCGCTGCATTTCCAAAAAGTACTTATGTGCCCAAAACGGACACCGTGTGCAAAAGTTACGCTCAATTCATTGTCCGTCGACTCTCCAAGCGTTCCAAATATGCAAGTGCTCATTCTTTCGAAAAATGGCCAAAATCCCTCGTACGTCATAACGAAGTGGTGAATTCAATTCAAAACGGTCGCTACATTTCCAAAAAGTACTTATGGGACCAAAACGAACACCATTTACAAAAGTTATGCTCAATTCTTCGTCCCCTTACCCTCCAAGCGTTCTAAATATGCAAGTGCTCATTCTTTCGAAAATGGCCAAAATTCCTCATACGTCATTACGAAGTGGTGACTTCAATCCAAAACGGTCGCTACATTCCCAAAAAGTACTTATGGGCCCAAAACGGACACCATGTGCAAAAGTTACGCTCAATTCTTCGTTCGCCGACTCTCCAAGCGTTCAGAATATGCAAGTACTCATTCTTTTGAAAAATGGCCAAAATCCCTCGTACGTCACGAAGAAGTGGTGAGTTCAATCCAAAACGATCGCTACATTTCCAAAAAGTACTTATGGGTCCAAAATGGACACCGTGTGCAAAAGTTACGCTCAATTCTTCGTTCGTCGACTCTCCAAGCGTTCTAAATATGCATGTGCTCATTCTTTTGAAAAATGGCAAAAATCCTTCGTAGGTCAAGTGGAAGTTGTGAGTTCAATCCAAAATGGTCGCTATATTTCCAAAAAGTACTTATGGGCCCAAAACGGACACCGTGTGCAAAAGTTACGCTCAATTCTTCGTTCGCTGACTCTCCAAGCGTTCTAAATATGCAAGTGCTCATTCTTTCGATAAATGGCCAAAATCCCCCTACGTCATGATGAAAGGATGAGTTCAATCCAAAACGGTCGCAACATTTCCAAAAAGTATTTATGGGCCCAAAATGGACACCGTGTGCAAAAGTTAAGCTCAATCCTTCGTCCGCTGACTCTCCAAGCGTTCGAAATATGCAAGTGCTCATTCTTTCGAAAAATGGCCAAAATCCCTCGTCCGCCACGACGAAGTGGTGAGTTCAATCCAAAATGGTCGATACATTTCCAAAAAGTACTTATGGGCCCAAAACGGACACCGTGTGCAAAAGTTACGCTCAATTTTTCGTCCCCCAACTCTCCGAGCGTTCTAAATATGGAAATGCTCATTCTTTCGAAAAATGGTCAAAATCCCTCGTACGTCACGACGAAGTGGTGATTTCAATCCAAAACGGTCGCTACATTTCCAAAAAGTACTTATGGGCCCAAAACGGACACCGCGTTCAAAAGTTGTGCTCAATTCTTGGTCCCCCGACTCTCCAAGCATTCTAAATATGGAAGTGCTCATTCTTTCAAAAAATGGCCAAAATCCCTCGTATGTCAAGGCGAAGTGGTGATTTCAATCCAAAACGGTCGTTACATTTCCAAAAAGTACTTATGGGCCCAAAATGGACACCGTGTGCAAAAGTCACGCTAAATTTTTCGTCTGCCGACTCTCCACGCGTTCTAAATATGTAAGTGCACATTCTTTCGAAAAATGGCCAAAATCCCTGGTAGGTCAAGACGAAGTTGTGAGTTCAATCAAAAACGGTCGCTACATTTCCTAAAAGTACTTATGGGCCCGAAACGGACACCGCGTGCAAAAGTTACGCTGAATTCTTCGTCCGTCGACTCTCCAAGCATTCTAAATATGCAAGTGCTCATTCTTTCGAAAAATGGCCAAAATCCCTGGTAGGTCAAGACGAAGTTGTGAGTTCAATCAAAAACGGTCGCTACATTTCCTAAAAGTACTTATGGGCCCGAAACGGACACCGCGTGCAAAAGTTACGCTGAATTCTTCGTCCGTCGACTCTCCAAGCATTCTAAATATGCAAGTGCTCATTCTTTCGAAAAATGGCCAAAATCCCTGGTAGGTCAAGACGAAGTTGTGAGTTCAATCAAAAACGGTCGCTACATTTCCTAAAAGTACTTATGGGCCCGAAACGGACACCGCGTGCAAAAGTTACGCTGAATTCTTCGTCCGTCGACTCTCCAAGCGTTCGAAATATGCAAGTTCTCATTCTTTCGAAAAATGGCCAAAATCCCTGGTACGTCACGACGAAGTGGTGACTTCAATCCAAAACGGTCGTTACATTGCCTAAAAGTACTTATTGGCCAAAAACTGACACCGTGTGCAAAAGTTACGCTCAATTCTTCGTTCGCCGACTCTCCAAGCGTTCCAAATATGCAAGTGCTCATTCTTTCGAAAAATGGCAAAAATCCCTCGTACATCACGACGAAGTGGTGAGTTCAATCCAAAATGGTCGCTACATTTCCAAAAAGTATTTATGGGCCCAAAATGGACACCGTGTGCAAAAGTTACGCTCAATTCTTCGTTCGCCGACTCTACATGCGTTCTAAATATGCAAGTGCTCATTCTTTCGAAAAAAAGCCAAAATCCCTCGTACGTCACGATGAAGTGATGAGTTCAATTCAAAACGGTCGCAACATTTCCAAAAAGTATTTATGGGCCCAAAATGGACACCGTGTGCAAACGTTAAGCTCAATCCTTCGTCCGCCGACTCTCCAAGCGTTCGAAATAAGCAAGTGCTCATTCTTTCGAAAAATGGCCAAAATCCCTCGTACGTCACGACGAAGTGGTGAGTTCAATCCAAAACGGTCGCTACATTTCCAAAAAGTACTTATGGGCCCAAAACGGACACCATGTGCAAAAGTTACGCTCAGTTCTTCGTCCCCCGACTCTCCAAGCGTTCTAAATATGCAAGTGCTCATTCTTTCAAAAATGGCCAAAATCCCTCGTACGTCATGACGAAGTGGTGATTTCAAATCTAAAACGGTCGCTACATTTCCAAAATGTACTTATGGGCCCAAAACGGACACCGTGTGCAAAAGTTGCGCTCAATTCTTCGTTCGCCGACTCTCCAAGCGTTCTAAATATGCAAGTGATCATTCTTTCGAAAAATGGCCAAAATCCCTCGAACGTCACAATGAAGTGGTGAGTTCAATCAAAAACGGTCACTGCATTTCCAAAAAGTACTTATGGGCCCAAAACGGACACTGTGTGCAAAAGTTACGCTCAGTTCTTCGTCCCCCGACTCTCCAAGCGTTCTAAATATGCAAATCTCATTCTTTCGAAAATGGCCAAAATCTCTAATACGTCACGACGAAGTGGTGATTTCAATCCAAAACAGTCGCTACATTTCCAAAAAGTACTTATGGGTCCAAAATGGTCACCGTGTGCAAAAGTTACGCTCAATTCTTCGTCCCCCGACTCTCTAAGCGTTCTAAATTTGGAAGTACTCATTCTTTTGAAAAATAGTCAAAATCCCTCGTACGTCACGACGAAGTGGTGATTTCAATCCAAAACAGTCGCTACATTTCCAAAAAGTACTTATGGGCCCAAAACGGACACCGTGTGCAAAAGTTGTGCTCAATTCTTGGTCCCCCCGACTCCCCAAGCGTTCTAAATATGCAAGTGCTCATTCTTTCAAAAAATGGCCAAAATCCCTCGTACGTCACGGCGAAGTGGTGATTTCAATCCAAAACGGTCGTTACATTTCCAAAAATTACTTATGGGCCCAAAATGGACACCGTGTGCAAAAGTTACGCTCAATTCTTCGTTCGCCGACTCTCCAAGCTTTCTAAATATGCAAGTGCTCATTCCTTTGAAAAATGGACAAAATCCCTCATAGGTCAAGATGAAGTTGTGAGTTCAATCCAAAACGGTCGCTAAATTTTCAAAAAGTACTTATGGGCCCAAAACGGACACCGTGTGCAAAAGTTACGCTCAATTCTTCGTCCGTCGACTCTCCAAGCATTCTAAATATGTAAGTGCTTATTCTTTCGAAAAATGACCAAAATCCCTCGTACGTCACGACGAAGTGGTGAGTTCAAACCAAAACGGTCGCTACACTTTCAAAAAGTACTTATGGGCCCTAAACGGACACCGTGTGCAAAAGTCACGCTAAATTTTTCGTCTGCCGACTCTCCACGCATTCTAAATATGTAAATGCACATTCTTTCGAAAAATGGCCAAAATCCCTCGTACGTCACAATGAAGTGGTGAGTTCAATCCAAAACGGTCCCTACATTTCCAAAAAATACTTATGGGGGCAAAACGAACACTGTGTTCAAAAGTTACGCTCAGTTCTTCATCTGTCGACTCTCCGCGCGTTCTAAATATGCAAGTGCTCATTCTTTCGAAAGAGGGCCAAAATCCCTGGTACGTCACGACGAAGTGGTGACTTCAATCCAAAACGGTCGCTACATTTCCAAAAAGTACTTATGGGCCCAAAACGGACACCGTGTGCAAAAGTTACGCTCAATTCTTCGTCCATCGACTCTCCAAGCGTTCTAAATATGCAAGTGCTCATTCTTTCGAAAAAAAGCCAAAATCCCTCGTAGGTCAAAACGAAGTTGTGAGTTCAATCCAAAACGGTCGCTACATTTTCAAAAAGTACTTACGGGCCCAAAATGGACACCGTGTGCAAAAGTTACGCTCAATTCTTCGTACCTCGACTCTCCAACCGTTTCAAATATGCAAGTGCTGATTCGTTCGAAAAATGGTCGAAATCCCTCGTACGTCATGACGAAGTGGTGAGTTCAATCCAAAACGGTCGCTGCATTTCCAAAAAGTACTTATGGGCCCAAAACGGACACCGTGTGCAAAAGTTACGCTCAATTCTTCGTACCTCGACTCTCCAACCGTTTCAAATATGCAAGTGCTGATTCGTTCGAAAAATGGTCGAAATCCCTCGTACGTCATGACGAAGTGGTGAGTTCAATCCAAAACGGTCGCTGCATTTCCAAAAAGTACTTATGGGCCCAAAACGGACACCGTGTGCAAAAGTTACGCTGAATTCTTCGTCCGTCGACTCTCCAAGCGTTATAAATATGCAAGTGCTTATTCTTTTGAAAAATGGCCAAAATCCCTCGTACGTCATGACGAAGCGGTGAGTTCAAACCAAAACGGACGCTACATTTCCAAAAAGTACTTATGGGCCAAAAACGGACGCCGTGTGCAAAAGTTACGCTCAATTCTTCGTCCGCCGACTCTCCAAGCGTTTAAATATGCAAGGGCTCATTCTTTCTAAAAATGGACAAAATCCCTTGTACGTCATGACGAAGTGGTGAGTTAAATCCAAAACGGTCGCTACATTTTCAAAAAGTATTTATGGGCCCAAA
>NW_019253526.1:40307-42318 GCF_002742605.1 Olea europaea var. sylvestris
CTCAATTCTTCGTCCGTCGACTCTCCAAGCTTTCTAAATATGCAAGTTCTCATTCTTTCGAAAAATGGTCAAAATCCCTGGTACGTCACGATGAAGTGGTGAGTTCAAATCAAAATGGTCGTTACATTCCCAAAAAGTACTTATGGGCCCAAAACGGACACCGTGTTCAAAAGTTACGCTAAATTCTTCGTCCGTCAACTCTCCAAGCGTTCTAAATATGCAAGTGCTCATTCTTTAAAAAAAATGGCTGAAATCCTTCTTACGTCACGACGAAGTGGTGAGTTCAATCCAAAACGGTCGCTGCATTTCCAAAAAGTACTTATGGGCCCAAAACGGACACCGTGTTCAAAAGTTACGCTAAATTCTTCGTCCGTCAACTCTCCAAGCGTTCTAAATATGCAAGTGCTCATTCTTTAAAAAAAATGGCTGAAATCCTTCTTACGTCACGACGAAGTGGTGAGTTCAATCCAAAACGGTCGCTGCATTTCCAAAAAGTACTTATGGGCCCAAAACGAACGCCGTTTTCAAAAGTTACGCTCAATTCTTCGAACGCGGACAATCCAAGCACTTCAAATATGCAAGTGCTCATTCTTTAAAAAAAATGGCTGAAATCCTTCTTACGTCACGACGAAGTGGTGAGTTCAATCCAAAACGGTTGCTACATTTCCAAAAAGTACTTATGGGCCCAAAACGGACGCCGTGTGCAAAAGTTACGCTCAATTCTTCGAACGCGGACAATCCAAGCGCTCCAAATATGCAAGTGCTAATTCTTTCGAAAAATGGCCAAAATCCCTCTTTCGTCACGATGAAGTGCTGAGTTTAATCTAAAACGGTTGCTACATTTCCAAAAAATACTTATGGGCCCAAAACGAACACCGTGTCCAAAAGTTACGCTCAATTCTTCGTCCGTCGACTCTCCAAGCGTTCTAAATATGGAAGTGCTCATTCTTTCGAAAAATGGCCAAAATCCCTTGTACGTCATGACGAAGTGGTGAGTTATAACCAAAACGGTCGCTACATTTCCAAAAAGTACTTATGGTCCCAAAACGGACGCCGTGTGCAAAAGTTACGCTCAATTCATCGTCCACCGACTCTCCAAGCGTTTAAATATGCAAGTGCTCATTCTTTCGAAAAATGGCCAAAATCCCTCGTAGGTCATGACGAAGTGGTGAGTTCAATCCAAAACGGTCGCTACATTTTCAAAAAGTATTGATCGGCCCAAAACGATCACTGTGTTCAAAAGTTACGCTCAATTATTCGTCCGTCGACTCTCCAGGTGTTCTAAATATGCAAGGGGTCATTCTTTCACAAAATGGCCAAAATCCCTCGTACGTCACGATGAAGATGTGAGTTCAAACCAAAACTGTCGCTACATTTCCAAAAAGTTCTTATGGGCCCAAAACGGACACCGTGTTCAAAAGTTACGCTCAATTCTTCGTCCGTCAACTCTCCAAGCGTTCTAAATATGCAAGTGCTCATTCTTTCGAAAATTGGCCAAAATCCCTCGTAGGTCAAAACGAAGTTGTGAGTTCAATCCAAAACGGTCGCTACATTTCCAAAAAGTACTTACGGGCCCAAAACGGACACCGTGTGCAAAAGTTACGCTCAATTCTTCGTACCTCGACTCTCAAACCGTTTCAAATATGCAAGTGCTGATTCGTTCGAAAAATGGCTGAAATCCCTCGTACGTCACGATGAAGTGGTGAGTTCAATCCAAAACGGTCGCTGTATTTCAAAAAAGTACTTATGGGCCCAAAACGAACACCATTTTCCAAAGTTACGCTCGATTCTTCGAACGCGGACAATCCAAGCGCTTCAAATATGAAAGTGCCCATTCATTCAAAAAATGGCTAAAATCCTTCTTACGTCACGACGAAGTGGTGAGTTCAACCCAAAACGATCGCTACATTTCCAAAAAGTACTTAGGAGCCCAAAACGGACACCGTGTGCGAAAGTTACGCTCAATTCTTCGAACGCGGACAATCCAAGCGCTCCAAATATGCAAGTGCCC
>NW_019253527.1:0-1214 GCF_002742605.1 Olea europaea var. sylvestris
ATTGCTAAAAACCAAATCCTAATTATCTTACTCACCAAAACCATCCCCGTAGTACTCATCTTCAACTCTTACCTATCTAGGTTGAATTCTCCCTCTTCTTTGCACACTAGGAGCATTTTTTGGCTGCCACACTCGTGCATTCTCCACCCGATCTATCCATTCATGAACCTGCTCTATCTCTGATCTCAAGAGTCTCCTCATCTCACCCATCAAAGCTACCATGAGAAACTTCATATCAACCTTTCCTGATGCATCCCTGGAAGTATTTATGATCTTGTTGTCTAACATGTTTACAACAAACAAAGTTAGAACAAAAATGACCTCACACACTCCCTTATGTTTTTTCACTCAAAGAATGATTCACTCAATTCAACTCATGTTTTCACACAAAACGAAATCAGATTTGCTTTTACCCTCTTATGTGCTCACTTCTCTTGCCTTTTAACCTCTGTAGTTCTGATCAAACTTACCGAACAAGTATCACAGTTTCCAACAACGATTCACCAAGAACTCACAAAGAGAAATTCGGATCCTAACGGCAAGAGAACAAGGCTGTGTTGAGGATTTCGGGATTTTAGATTTTGACACACGGATTTCTGGAAGCAATATAGAAGAAACAAAGATGAAAACAAATTTGAAATAGGAATGAGATACTCCCTTTTTTCCTTTTCTTTCTCGATTTTTTTTTTTTTTTTTGGGTACAAACCTCTAGCTAGAACCATGCTCTAACAAAATGATATGTTCCATGCCAAGAAGTTGAGAGAGAGCAAGGTCAAGAAAGGCTCCAAAATCGTTTAGGAACACATATGGATGACATCGCGACCTGTTGCTTATATTGAAGCAAAAACCTTGGTATAATGAAAATGAATAGGTTTAGGAACAGATATGGATGACACAGCAACCCATTGCATATATTGAAGCAAGAACCTTGGTATAATGGAAATGCCACAATCAATTTTGGAGGGATTAATTGACAAGTTGATAGGTGAATGCCACAGAAAACTTTGATAAGTTTGGATGTTCAAAAAGAACCAAAGAGAATTTACTCTCGCAAAATTGTGACTAAAATTGGCACTCAAACCTTACAATTCAGCAAAATAATTAACAAGAAACAAGAAAGATAATCTAGTCATATTAAGAAGATGGCTTTTTCTAAATGGCAGCCAACCAAAATTGTGCAATTCACTATTTTAGGAACCTTTTTCCTTTAATAC
>NW_019253528.1:0-1214 GCF_002742605.1 Olea europaea var. sylvestris
CGCCGAGCGCAATTTCGTCATTTTTCGCGACGGTGTCGAAATCGGACAAAATTTGACCGATTGATCGGAAACAAAAATCGCACTGGGGGCAATTTCGTCATTTTTTGCGACGGTGTCGGAATGGGTAAAAATTTTACAGATTGATCGGAAACAAAAATCGCGCGACGGGAAATATCGTCATTTTTCGCGACGGTGTTTGAATTGGCTAAAATTTGACAGATTGATCGGATACAAAAATCGCGTCTGGGACAATTTCGTCATTTTTCGCGACGGTGTCGGAATCGAATAAAATTTGACGGATTGATCGGAAACAAAAATCGCGCGACGGGAAATATCGTCATTTTTCGCGACGGTGTTTGAATTGGCTAAAATTTGACAGATTGATCGGAAACAAAAATCGCGCGACGGGAAATATCGTCATTTTTCGCGACGGTGTTTGAATTGGCTAAAATTTGACAGATTGATCGGAAACAAAAATCGCGCGACGGGAAATATCGTCATTTTTCGCGACGGTGTTTGAATTGGCTAAAATTTGACAGATTGATCGGAAACAAAAATCGCGCGACGGGAAATATCGTCATTTTTCGCGACGGTGTTTGAATTGGCTAAAATTTGACAGATTGATCGGAAACAAAAATCGCGCGACGGGAAATATCGTCATTTTTCGCGACGGTGTTTGAATTGGCTAAAATTTGACAGATTGATCGGAAACAAAAATCGCGCGACGGGAAATATCGTCATTTTTCGCGACGGTGTTTGAATTGGCTAAAATTTGACAGATTGATCGGAAACAAAAATCGCGCGACGGGAAATATCGTCATTTTTCGCGACGGTGTTTGAATTGGCTAAAATTTGACAGATTGATCGGAAACAAAAATCGCGCCGGGAGCAATTTCGTCTTTTTTCGCGATGGCGTCGGAATCGGTTAAAATTTGACAGATTCGTCGGAAACAAAAATCGCGCCGTGGGCAATTTCGTCATTTTTTGCGACGGTGTCGGAATGGGCTAAAATTTGACGGATTGATCAGAAACAAAAATCGCGCCGGAGGCAATTTCGTCATTTTTTGCGACGGTGTCGGAATCGGCCAAAATTTGACCAATTGATCGGAAACAAAAATCGCGCCGAGCGCTATTTCGTCATTTTTCGCGACGGTGTCGAAATCGGACAAAATTTGACCGATTGATCGGAAACAAAAATCGCACCGGGGGCAATT
>NW_019253529.1:0-1214 GCF_002742605.1 Olea europaea var. sylvestris
TGATCAAAATTCAACTGAAGTTTTATCCAAATTTTATTGAAAACCCGCTAATAAATGAAACCCAAGTAAAATTTTAGCCATATTTGAATGAAACCACACCAATGAACAAAATTTAGATGAAAATTTATTCAAATTTGATTGAAATCATGCCAATGAACAAAACTAAGGTGAAATTTTAGTCAAATTTGATTGGAAACGAGCAATGAACAAAACTCAAGTGAAATTTTAGTCAAATTTGATTGGAAACGCGCCAATGAACAAAACTTGAATGAAATTGTAGTCAAATTTAATTGGGAACGCGCCAATGAACAAAATCCAGCTGAAATTTTATTCAAATTTGATTGGAAATGAGCCAATGAATAAAATTCAGATGAAACTTTAGTCAAATCTGATTAGGAACAACGATATGCAGGAAACTAGGTGAAATTCTAGTTAAATTTGATTAGAAATGTGCCAATGAGCAAAACTTAGATGAAATTGTAGTCAAATTAATGGGAAATGCGCCAATGAACAAAACTCAACTTAAAGTTATAGTCAAATTTTATTGGAAATGCATCAATGAAAAAAATCCAGCTGAAATTTTATTCAAATTTGATTGGAAAATGTGCCAATGAACAATACCCAGATAAAATTTTAGTCAAACGTGATTGGAAACACGCAAATGAACAAAACTTAGATGAAATTTTAGCCAAATTCGATTGAAAATGCTCCATTGAACAAAATCCTAAAACTTTATTTTGATTTGATTTGAAATGTGCTAACAAGCAAAACTCAAATAAAATTTAAGTCCAATTTGATTGGAAACGTGCTAATGTCCAAAATTCAGGTGAAATTTTAGTTAAATTTGATTAAAAACTTTCAATGAAAAAAACATGAGAGAAATTTTAGTCAAATTGATTGAAAATAAGTCGATGAACAAAACTCAGATGAAACTTTATTTAGATTTGATTGGAAATGTGCCAATGAACAAAACTCAGATGAAATTTTAGTACCAGTTGATTGAAAATGCGTCAATGAGCGAAATCTATGTGAAATTTTAGTCAAATTCGAATGGAAACGAGTCAATGTATATAACTCAACTGAAAATTTATTATAATTTGATTGAAAACGTGCCAATGCACAAAACTAAGATGAAATTTTTGTCAAATTTGATTAGAAACGTGCCAATGAACAAAACTCATGAAATTTTTGTCAAATTTGATTGAAAACGCTAC
>NW_019253530.1:0-1214 GCF_002742605.1 Olea europaea var. sylvestris
TTCGTCATTTTTCTCAACTGTGTGGAAATGGGCTAAAATTTGACTGGTTGATCGGAAATAAAAATCACGCAGGGGTAAATTTCGTCATTTTACACGACTGTGTCGGAATGGGCTTAAATTTGGTAGGTTTATCGGAAATGAAAATCGCGCCGGGTGCAATTTCGTCATTTTTCTCGACTGTGTCGGAATGGGCAAAAATTTGACAGGTAGATCGGAAACAAAAACCGTGCCGGGGCAATTTCGTCATTTTACGCGACTGTGGCGGAATGGGCTTAAATTTGGCAGGGTGATCGGAAATAAAAAACGCCCCGGGGGCAATTTCGTCATTTTACGCGACTGTGGCGGAATGGGCTTAAATTTGGCAGGGTGATCGGAAATAAAAAACGCCCCGGGGGCAATTTCGTCATTTTACGCGACTGTGTCGGAATGGGCTTAAATTTGGCAGGTTGATCGGAAATAAAAATCGCGCCGGGGGCAATTTCGTCATTTTTCTCGAATGTGTCGAAATGGGCTTAAATTTGCCAAGTTGATCGGAAATAAAAATCGCCCCGGGGTCAATTTCGTTATTTTTCGAGATTGTGTCGGATTGGGCTAAATTTTGATCGGTTGATTGGAAATAAAAATCGCTCAGGGGGCAATTTCGTCATTTTACGCGACTGTGTCGGAATGGACTTAAATTTTGCAGGTTGATCGGAAATAAAAATCGCGCCGGGGGCAATTTCGTCACTTTTCGCGACTGTGTCGAAATTGGCTTAAATTTGACAGGTTGATCGGAAATAAAAATCGCGCGGGGAGCAATTTCGTCATTTTTCGCGACTGTGTCGGAATGGGCTAAAATTGGACAGGTGGATCAGAAATAAAAACGCGCCGGGCCAATTTCGTCATTTTTCGCGACTGTGTAGGAATGGGCTTAAATTTGCCAGGTTGATCGGAATTAAAAATCGCGCCGAGGGCAATTTCGTCATTTTACGCGACTGTATCGGAATGGGCTAAAATTTGACCGGTTGATCGGAAATAAAAATCGCTCATGGGGCAATTTCGTCATTTTTCGCGACTGTGTCGAAATTGGCTAAAATATGACTAGTTGATCGGAAATAAAAATCGCGCCGGGGGCAATTTCGTCATTTTTCACGACTGTGTCGAAATGGGCTAAAATTTGATTGGTTGATCAGAAATAAAAATCGCGCAGGGGTAAATTTCATCATTTTACGCGA
>NW_019253531.1:0-1214 GCF_002742605.1 Olea europaea var. sylvestris
TGATTTTGGCACTAAGGTATTACCTTTGAGTAAATTTCAAAATTGCTTGAAGATTTTGAATATTGCTTGAGATAGTAAAATCAGAACTTCAAGTGTTTAACATTTGAAAGATGTGAACTAATGTGTTCAAATTTTTTTTTGCAGATATTTAGAGCAAATGAGCCAATAGTTGCTATAGCTCTAGATTCACTGGTAGAGACCAAAAAATAGTTCAGCAAGGTGGAGATTGTTATATTAGTTGGGTGCCTCACCATTTCTTGCTCGCCCAGATTGAAACTTGTGGGCTTGATCTGTTTTGGAATTATTTTCGGGTTATAAGTCATGCTCTTTGAGGAAACACGTTTTTTGCCTCTTAAATGGATGAGGTTCAGCCGTACACGTGGCTTCACTCTCACCCTTGGATGGTTGGCTGATCAGATACTTACTTGGTTTTAGCCCTAATTCTAGATCATTCTGTCTCTTTCAACTCTTCGTCTCTCTGCCCTTCTCTCTGAGTGATAGATTAGGGCTCTTGGTCATTGTAATTCATATGATCTTAGTGATTTCTCAATCTGTAATCCTTAGTGATGGTTTCTGATTGTGTTGTATAGTATGTTAATGATTGAGAGTGAGTTGATTACATTTTAGAATAGAGGCGAAAGAATACTCGAAGAAACCTTTGGTTTCTTCGTACATGGTATACTGATTCTTGGTTGATACTTAGTGGATCTTGAGCTGTATCACCTGTTGGTGATGCTCAACGGGTGACTAGGTTGTAAGATCGAACATCCGGCCCTTTTAGGGCAAAAACATATCTTCGTGTTCGATTTATTTTATTTTTCTACAAAGCGATTTATTTTTTGAGACTAAACGATCCTTCGACTTAACAAGTTCATTGTTTGGAAAATTGTAAGCTAAGGAAGATTACGGTAATATCGCCAGATCTCATTACTTATTATTTATTAAAGCAACTATAATCTTAATTACATGTATGTTCAAGAAACCATTGCTTCAATTCATTGTCTTGCTTGAATAAAAGGACGACAAAAATCATTATATATAGGAAAGATCATGGTATTATTTTGCTATATCTCAATGCTTATTGAAGCAATTAAAATCTCAATTACTTTTTTATTAGCAAACTGTAAGTTCAACTACAACAACTAGCTCAAAAATATTGTCAACGATAAAAACTATAATCTAGAAAAGATTATGGTAATATTCACTATCTAGAT
>NW_019253532.1:0-1214 GCF_002742605.1 Olea europaea var. sylvestris
AGCAACCGTTTTGGATTGAACTCGCAACTTCGTCGTGACGTTCGAGGGATTTCGACCATTTTTTGAAAGAATGAGCACTTTTAAATTTGGAAAGCTTGGATAGTCGGCGTACGAAAAATTGAGCGTAACTTTTGCACACGGCGTCCGTTTTGGGCCCTTAAGTACTTTTTGGAAATGTAGCGACTGTTTTGGATTGAACTCACCACTTCGTCGTGACGTTCGAGGGATTTCAGCCATTTTTCGAAAGAATTAGCACTTTTATATTTGGAACGCTAGGATAGTCGGCGTGCTAAGAATTGAGCGTAACTTTTGCACATGGCGTCCGTTTTGCGCCCATAAGTACTTTTTGGAAATGTAGCGACCGTTTTGGATTGAACTCGAAACTTCGTCGTGTCGTTCGAGGGATTTCAGCCATTTTACAAAAGAATGAGCACTTTTATATTTGGAAAGCTTGGATAATCGGCGTAAGAAGAATTGAGCGTAACTTTTGCACACGATGTCCGTTTTAGGCCCATAAGTACTTTTGGGAAATGTAGCGACCATTTTGGATTGAACTCACCACTTAGTCGTGACGTTCGAGGGATTTGGGCCATTTTTTGAAAGAATGAGTACTTTTATATTTGGAACGCGAGGATAGTCGGCGTGCGAAGAATTGAGCGTATCTTTTGCATCGGCGTCCGTTTTGGGCCCATAAGTACTTTTTGGAAATGTAGCGACCGTTTTTGATTGAACTCACAACTTCGTCGTGACGTTCGAGGGATTTCGGCCATCTTTTGAAAGAATGAGCACTTTTATATTTGGAAAGCTTGGATAGTCGGCGTACGAAAAATTGAGCGTAACTTTTGCACACGGCGTCCGTTTTGGGCCCTTAAGTACATTTTGGAAATGTAGCGACTATTTTGGATTGAACTCACCACTTCGTTGTGACGTTCGAGGGATTTCAGCCATTTTTCGAAAGAATGAGTACTTTTATATTTGGAACGCTTGGTTAGTCGACGTGCGAAGCATTAAGCGTAACTTTTGCACACGGCGTCCGTTTTGGGCCCTTAAGTACTTTTTGGAAATGTAGCGACTGTTTTGGATTGAACTCACCACTTCGTCGTGACGTTCGAGGGACTTCAGCCATTTTTTGAAAGAATGAGTACTTTTATATTTGGAACGCTTGGTTAGTCGGCGTACGAAGAATTGAGCGTAACTTTTGCACACGGTGTTCG
>NW_019253533.1:0-1214 GCF_002742605.1 Olea europaea var. sylvestris
GAGTACTTTTTGGAAATGTAGCGACCGTTTTGGATTGAACACACAACTTCATGATGACGTATGAGGGATTTTGGCCATTTTTCATAAGAATGAGCACCTGCATATTTAGAACGCTTGGAGAGTCGGCGGACGAAGAACTGAGCGTAACTTTTGCATACGGTGTCCGTTTTGGGCCCATAAGTAATTTTTGGAAATGTAGCGACCGTTTTGGATTGAACGCACAACTTCATCGTGATGTAAGAGGGATTTTGGACATTTTTCGAATGAATGAGCACTTGCATATTTAGAACGGTTGGAGAGTCGGCGGACGAAGAATTCAGCGTAACTTTTGCACACGGCGCCCGTTTTTGGCCCATAAGTACTTTTTGAAAATGTAGCGACCGTTTTGGATTGAACGCACAACTTCATCGTGATGTAAGAGGGATTTTGGACATTTTTCGAATGAATGAGCACTTGCATATTTAGAACGGTTGGAGAGTCGGCGGACGAAGAATTCAGCGTAACTTTTGCACACGGCGCCCGTTTTTGGCCCATAAGTACTTTTTGAAAATGTAGCGACCGTTTTGGATTGAACGCACAACTTCATCGTGATGTAAGAGGGATTTTGGACATTTTTCGAATGAATGAGCACTTGCATATTTAGAACGCTTGGAGAGTCGGCGGACGAAGAATTCAGCGTAACTTTTGCACACGGTGTCCGTTTTGGGCCCACAAGAACTTTTCGAAAATGTAGCGACCATTTTGGATTGAACTCACCACTTCGTCGTGAGGTATGAGGGATTTCTGCCATTTTCCGAAAGAATGAGCACTGACATATTTGGAACGCTTAGATTCTCGACGTACGAAGAATTGAGCGTAACTTTTGTACACGGTGTCCGTTTTTGGCCCATAAGTACTTTTTGGAAATGTAGCGACCGTTTTGGATTGAATACACAACTTCATGATGACGTACGAGGGATTTTGACCATTTTTCGAAAGAATGAGCAATTGCATATTTAGAACGGTTGGAGAGTCGGCGGACGAAGAATTGAGCGTAACTTTTGCAAACAGTGTCCGTTTTGGGCCCATAAGTACTTTTTGGAAATCTAGCGACCGTTTTGAATTGAACTCACCACTTCGTTGTGACGTACGAGCAATTATGGCCATTTTATGAAAGAATGAGCGCTTGTATATTTAGAACGCTTGGAGTGTCGGCTGACGAAGAATTGAGCGTA
>NW_019253534.1:0-1214 GCF_002742605.1 Olea europaea var. sylvestris
ACAACATGTTGCTTTTAGAACTCCATAAAATAAAATTTTCTCCAATAAACATGCCATAACCAATAGTACTTCACCTATCATCTGGAAACTAAATAGTAGGCATCACAGTATGCATTAATTTGAAAAAGAAAGACGGTCTATAGGATAAACCAAGGTCCACCGTAGCCTTCATGTTTCAAAGTACTCGCTTGACCATGAGCCAGTGTGGTTAACGTGGTTGTTGCAAGAATTGACACAATTGATTGAACGCATAAGTAATGCGCAAGACTCCAACAACCTGTCGATATTTAGTAGGATTATCTAGTAAAATCCCATCATTAGATGACATGAGATTGTTGGTGAGGAAAGTGGTTTAGCCCCGGGTCATATTATTCAATCTAACATTAAAAACAAGATCAAAGTTAAGGAGAGAAGCTAATCTAACAATATGTGATTCGGCATATCAGACATGCTTCTAATGTAAGTAGAGAATCTGCAAGAATGATGATATATCTCTTCACTGCAGTAAATTTCAGCATTTTTACTCTCTTTTGGTAATGTAAAACTGAGAATTCAACAAGGTGCCCACGATAATCAGGATCATATAATTCCTAAGCTCTTCCTACAGCTTAGAAGAGCTCCTGGATCCATTGTATATTGAACTCTTGCGAAAATTATGTCCAGGAACTTTGTCAGCAACAAGAACAAGACAGTTGAAAATGAGGCTTTGAGAAGCGTCTAAAAGTTACTCCCGTCATTCGGCATTTCCTGCATAAACAAGTATCAAATTGTTAGCCACTTGTTATTCGTCCATATTTCTTTTTCCAATAGATAATAGTATCTTTTCATCTCCTTCAGATTGGCAAACCAGAATACAAATCAAATATCATTTGTCCTTTAGGTTAAAAGTGGAAGGTTAGAATCTCTTAGAGGTCATTGGAAAAAATATTATAAAAAGACTCGGCAACATTTTGAGCCAAAATCAATCTTTTTATATATGCATAATATGTTCTTCAATGTATTGCACCAATCGTGTTTAGAATTCACGACAAGGTTCTTTTGACTTCTTTTGCAGTATGGACGTATTGATTACAATGAGTTGGTGTTGCATGATGCTGTTTAGCGCGGGTTAGTCGCTAACAATTAAAAAGAATCAGACGATTGTGTAAGGGACAAACCTCTTGAGACAAAGTCCCAAAAATGGGTGTTCTTTTATTGGCGATGACTTTACAATT
>NW_019253535.1:0-1214 GCF_002742605.1 Olea europaea var. sylvestris
TAAACGAAGGAATTTGGCTAAAATCCCGAGATCTCGGGCTATGTCCCGAGTCCAATTTCTCGGGCCGTTTCCAATCAACCTGCTAAATTTTGGCTCATTCTGACAATGTCGTGACAAATACAAAATTGCCGCTGGTGCAATTTTTCTTTGTTAATTTTCTATCCAACACTTCTTCAACCTGACATAATTACTACGAAAATCAATTATTTGGAGGCCTAAACGAAGGAATTTGGCTAAAATCCCGTGATCCAGGGTCTGTGCCTCGAGTCCAATTTCTCGGGCCATTTCCAATCAACCTTCCAAATTTTAGCCCATTTCGACACCGTCGCGATAAATGACAAAATTGCCCCTAAGGCGGTTTTTCGTTGATAATTTTTTGTCTAACACTTCTCCAACCTAACATAATTAATGAGAAAATTAATTATTCAGAGGCCTAAATGAAGGAATTTGGCTAAAATCCCGAGATCTCGGGTCCTTGCCCCGAGTCCAATTTCGCGGGCCGTTTCCAATCAACCTTCCAAATTTTGGCCCATTCCGACGCTGTCGCGACAAATGACAAAATTGTCCCTGGTGCTATTTTTCTTTGTTAATTTTCTGTCCAATAGTTCTTCAACCTGACATAATTAATACGAAAATAAATTATTCGGAGGCCTAAACAAAGGAATTTGGCTAAAATCTCTTGATCCCGGGTCTTCGCCCCGAGTCCAATTTCTCCGGCCGTTTTCAATCGACCTTCTAAATTTTGGCCCATTCCGACACCGTCGCAACAAATGACGAAATTGCCCCTGGTGCGATTTTGCGTTGTTAATTTTCTGTCCAACACTTCTTCAACCTGACATAATTAATGGGAAAATTAATTATTCGGAGATCTAAACGAAGGAATTTGGCTAAAATCTCGAGATCTCGGGTCTTTGCCCCGACTCCAATTTCTCGAGCAATTTCTAATCAACCTGCCAAATTTCGACCTGTTTCAACACCGTCGTGACAAATGACAAAATTGTCCCTGGTGCGATTTTGCGTTGTTAATTTTCTGTCCAACACTTCTTCAACCTGACATAATTAATGCGGAAATTAATTATTCGAAGGCCTAAACGAAGGAATTTGGCTAAAATCCTGGGATCTCAGGTCTTGGCCTCGAGTCCAATATCTCAGGCCGTTTCCAATCAACCTACCAAATTTTGGTCCATTCCGACACCGTCGCGACAAATGAGAAA
>NW_019253536.1:0-1214 GCF_002742605.1 Olea europaea var. sylvestris
AGTCTCTTCACAGAGAAAGGATTCCAACATTTAATCACCTCTCCACTTGTGATTTAAATATCACACTCCACATCATCCGTGCATATCACAAATGCACCTTTAGGCATATATACTTCACCTTACCAATAAACACTCAACACAATGCTAATGCATCCCAACCCACTATGACAAATCTACACCTTAGGCGACCACAAAGATTATGGCTCAATTTAAAAATTGACCCATGCATCACAGGTTACCCCAATCACCAATGCTAAAAAAATCCACAACAGAAATGGTGAAGGCGGCACTCGTAAAGAGGATAGAAGAAAGAGTTGGTTACTTCACTACATTCACAAAGGAGGCTCATAAAGAGAAATAAGATAACCCTATATGACTGCCTCATACAATCTTACAAACCACACAGGCTCACAAAGATAGAGGAGAAAATGACTGTCCATCTTTCTTTTCACTACCACACTCTCACACTACTCACAGAGCAAACAAAATATGCCACAAATTTCAACCCACTATGCATGCAAATACATTAGACAAAGTAGTAAAATCACTCTAATTCATACAATTACACATATCAAAATTATTGAAAGTGTAACATATAAATACGACAGAATTAAGCAATCGCATGCATGCAAAAAGGTTTACATATAGATGCACATGCAGTAACTAGATTTACTCACAATAATCCTCACATGGGTCACCACTTGAGCCAATGACAACATTCGCCCCCCTTTCTCCTTATCTTTCCTTTTATTATCATTTTTAGAACAATCTATTTCACCATGTCCAATTTTACCACGATTAAAACTCATTTTACTTTTCGCACTTATCTTAGACCTACATATGCCATCAATACCAATTAATGACCACAAGCAAAGTATAGATATAATTCACATAGAATAGTTAAACAAACTTTTCCAAGGTCACTTGCAATTTTAGTAGTGTAGAAAAGATTTACAAGAAATTCACAAAGAATTTAAAGCAAATAATTAACAAGTAATTCCTAGGTTTAGCAACAGGCAATAACTATTCCTTCACGGTAACCCCAAACCTAACTTTACCCCACATGATGACTTCTAATATGAAAATAAATTGTTACCCTACACAATCTTTAATTACAATAATAAAAGGTGAAGAACACGATATCGAGCGGATCACGTCTGAAGGTCCGTATAATTGAGAGACGTGAATTCACTACTTTAGGATCATCACTATTT
>NW_019253537.1:0-1802 GCF_002742605.1 Olea europaea var. sylvestris
GTTTCAAGAATAGAAAATTTTTGATAGAATTCTTATAAAAAGATACTTGACAGTTTTTCATTAGTTTTTGACACAATAAATACAAAAAGTACATCATACAAATGCTGTCAACCCAACACATATATTCAATTACTAATTGTTAACAATCTTTTCTTGTCTTATAAACAAGACACGACGTGTTTTACATTCTATATATACTTTAATCAATCCTAAAATGTATTAGCTAAAATTTTAGTAACTCGAACTTCTTGACACTCCTGATTTAGGACACCACATTTTGTGATGGAAAATCGACAAATTTCGATCTCTTGTGATTTAGTTCATTCATTTGATTATGCCATTAACTCAATATTATCCCACTAAAGTGAAAAGGGAAACAATTCAAAAAGAACTATCTCATGATTCACGAAGAAATTCGCGGACCATACCGTGGCCTTGACAACTTCACAAGTAGATAATATCACAACTTCAATGGTGAAATCAACAGTATATGATTGATTAACACTCTTCCAAAACTCATTGTCTTGTGGTAAATACTTGAGTAAAGGTCGACTTTCTCATGTTATTGTTGAAGTGAAATTCGAATATATACTTGACAAGTGGTAAACCACCTTCGAACTACACAAGTATTTCATTTTCTCATCCTGGGTCGATAGGGGTGGACACAATTATCAAATCAAACGAGACCAGATCATACCAAGCGGCTCGGTTCAGTTTTACAAAAATAAAATAATAATAATGGTCCTAATTCTTAGAACGGAAAACCGTTTGATTTTGGTTCAGTTCTAGTTTTAGAATTATTATTGTTGCTATTGCTGTTGTTGTTGTACAAATTGGCCAATCACAATTCACACCAAAAATTCAAAAATTAATTGAAAATTAGGACAAAAAGACCATGTACTTTCAATTTCTCACTCCTCAATGTGAAGACTGGAGACCTTAATTCATTTCTTATTTTCTCTCATTTTGAATGTATACATTGACTTTTACATGGAGACCAACAATTATCGTTTGTCATCTATCGTCGTATGAATTTCTAAAATTGAAGCCTCAACCTTCGATTTTTTTTCCTCAAATGTTATTTCTCCTTTTTCTTGATCAGTAATGAAACTAGAATAGAACCGAATGGTTTGTTTCCCATTTTGTTCTACATCTTAAAAAAATCATTTGGTTCCATTATTAAAAAATAAATAAAAATAGCTCATGGTCCAATTCAGTTATCTTAGAACCAGAACTATGTCCATCCCCATAAGTAAGTATTTGAGAATATTCGTTGCTACTACCATTTCAATACAAGATTAGGCCAATGTCGATTCTTCATCCAAACATCATACAAGAGATTCACTCACACTAAGTAATTGATGTAAAGAGAACCCAAATATCTCTTCCTGAGGAGACCATCCAATGCTCAATAAGACTAATTGCACGTCGTAAATGAAACAAGTTTTTCGTATATCAATCGATTGCAAATTTGGATATCAAGAATATAACAGCCTTATCCCAACCTTCTGTTATCAAATTGCTGGTCCAATTTTATATACACTGATGAAGACATGAAGTGGCCTTTACATTACGAGAAAATTGCGGACTTTCATATATTGAGAGACGGCAAAAAATTGAAAGGTTTGCATTCACTGTCCTTTTCTAATAAATGGATGAGAATATCTTTAAAAAAAATTTCAATTTCCAACTAAATTTAAGAATCCTTCAATTTTGCCCTCAATTATAAAATTTATTAGCTTCTTTAACTCAACTTGACCCCCAGATTGATCGTCAACATGCCCTCTTTATCGTCTCGTTTT
>NW_019253537.1:12157-13339 GCF_002742605.1 Olea europaea var. sylvestris
CGTCCTTCTTAACGATAAAACTTGTGCGAATGAAGAAGTTGGAAGACAAAGCTAGCACCAACCTTTTTACACTGTCATACGAAATCCCCATGTACATACACCTGATGTAGTGGCAGCAGAAACAGCCGTTGTTGCTGCTTCCACCTCCGATGCGGCCATCTTTACAGTAAAAAATATAATAAAAAAGTTACAAAATGCTAACTAATACAATCTCACCAGTTAGTGTAACAATAAATAGCTAGATTAGACAAATGAGCTCATCTTTTCTTATCTAAAGTTATAATTTCTAACCTATTATATTTTACTGGGTAGTCCAAGGATCTCAACATAACAAATGAAAAACTCAAACACCTAGTACACAAATATAGAAATCAAGATAAGATGAGCATATACCTTGAAAATTATTTAGTGTTAAACTCTAAAAGGGAGATTCGATCCAAAACCTGGAGCAAATTTATCTGAATTGAATGGGATATTTGAGTTCGGCGTGGCTGCATAAGAAATGCTTGTCAAACTTTTCGAACCCACTTTTGAGCTTCAAAATGGTAGGAAATGGAGGTGTTCATTGGCAACTGGATATTTCATTTCAAAATGGCTGCGTAAGAAATATTTGTCAAGCTTTTCGACCCACGTTTAAACGTTAAAATGGCTGTAAATGGAGGTATTCGTCCATAAAATCGATTGGCATATCAGATTTGGAATGAGAGAGAGAAGAGTGTTAGTTTAGGTTATGAATGTCAATAAGTCGAGAGCTGAAATTTGGGACTAGAATAAAATGATCGAATTTTTCTTGGGGCTGGGCCTAGCCGAGCAAAAGCTCGGGCAAAAAAATTAGGCTCGAGCCGAGCTGGGCAGACTCAATTTTGGCTCTGATTTTGGTATTTTTTTTAATTAATAAAGAAGGCAAAAGGTTGCTGTCAAACAAGGCAGCAAGTTGCTGCCTTTTAAAAAAAATAACATTTTTTTAAATATAGGCTCGGACTTTGCTCGACACCTCAAAATGGGGCTCGCCCCGAGTCAAACGCGACACGAGCCAACGAGTCCGATTGTCATCCCTAGCTTAGGTTTAAGGGAAACTTTGAAAGAAAGAGAAACTGGATTTGGTTTTGGGATTTTCTACTTTTTTTTGTTCAAAATTTTCAAGTGCTATTGTGAGTTGATTGATTGTCACATTTTTTTTTT
>NW_019253537.1:17129-22903 GCF_002742605.1 Olea europaea var. sylvestris
TCAAAACTCCCAATTCAATGTATAACATTTTGATACCAAGCTGTTCGCTGGACATATTTTAGTTGTGTAAAGAACAAGAGTGAAATATATTCAATCTTGCTGGCAACCGTAGTGTAAGGGTTCGATTCTTGAAACATGGATTGAGACTCTTTGTGGGCACCAGTGTACAAACAATTTTTGTTTCCTGGCCTGTTGGGGCACATCCTGCGATTAACCTCTCTCACGATACTCCGGGGGGCGGGGCGGTGGAAGACCCTTAAGGTTGTAGTTTAACCTTTTTATTTTTATTTTTTATTTTGATACCAAGCTGATTTTTATCAGAACCAAGTAGGAGTTTAAACAAGTATTGATTTCGTCCCATAAAAGTAGTTTCCTTATTCTTTTTGGTTCGACGTTTGTCATAAATTATAATCAGGTTTTATTTGAGAGTATAGTTAATATATTAATTTTTGGGAAATAATATATGTATAGCACACTCACAAGACGTAAGGCTGCGATTATTTCACATATAAAATATTTCATTAAAATAATATGTGATTGAAAATGAATTTTTAGATAGTGCTCAAGCGTGACCTATTTCTCTATGTACAATTTTTTAAAAAGTAAAATGGCATAGATAGTTGTTGTCTCTTGAAGGTAATTATTAAGCCTCTGTTTACTCGTCATTCGTTTTTCGTAAATAACGAGTCTTTGAATAATAATTTTTTGAAAAATATGTGATTATAAAGTAGAATTTTTTTAAAAAAAAATTTGTGTGAAAAATATTTTCATGTGGGAATGTATTATTAAAAATGAGTATGAAATATTTTAAAAAAAAATAAATAGTCATCAATATGGGGTATTAAAATTATTGAAAAAGCTGGATTTTTAATTATTAGGTGCGTGAGTGTGGAGTCAATCAGCCCCGGATCCAAGATCCAAGTGGGGCCAGCAAAAGGGGAGTAGTCAAAGCAATTGAGTGACCATACATACACACGGATCACTCTTACTGGACAGAGAGAATCTGAATGGCGCATTTTACACTGCACCGTCTCACAGAACAAGCAAACGGAAAATGTCATTCATGTCCTTTTAACATTAATGTCTGCCATCATAATCAAAATTTCTTGTGGGGACGAATTAGTGAGAGAAAATGAACGTTGAAGTTTGAACGTCCAAAAATACTGTAAATTTTTTTTTTTAAATATACGTAAATTTTGATTTATTTAGAATTAATAACAGAAAATATACACTGTGATAATGAATGTTAAATTTTTAATTAAGTAAAATCGGATGTTAATTAGTATATATAAATGTGAATAATGAAATGCATGAATGTAAAATTCTAGTTAACTTATAATTAGAATTAATAACATCGAAATGCATAAATGAAGATGAATATTAATTAAATGAATGTGAACGTTAATTAATTGAGAATTAATAATATGAAATTCATATATTAACAAAAGCACGTGGTGAAATGAATCTGTCTAATATATGTACAATGATGGTCTAAATGGTTAAATAAACTAAGCCATTGTTTGTCGTCCATTATTTTACATTATAGCATATTATTTTTTCTACAGTACTCATTTTCAATCACACATTTTTCATTAAAATAATACAAAAGTCAAAAACTTTTTCTTCTTTTTTAACTACACATTCTTCATCAATCTACTATTCTGTAATACATTTTTCAAAATTAAAGGACACGACACACCATAAATGCATACTGAAAAATAAAAAGTAAGGTATTATTGAAACAATTGAATTATAGTAGGGCTTAAATTGTTCAAAAAATAATTCTCATTTGATGTGATATTTAATAAATATATTATAGATTTTAATTTTAATTAAAATTAATACAAATTATTTTTAACCACACAGTCTATGGGATTTACAAATTTTCATTATATATTCATCAACTTTTATAAAAATTTACTAAAAAATTAATTTGAATATTTCATTTTAGCTTTTGTCTCGCTCAATTTTCCAAAATGTATTTTTCTATTGAATTTTTCTATTTGTACATTATTTTCTACCACCTTGTGTTTACAGAAAAGTGTGCTGCCAAAAATTTTTTAGATAAAAAGAAGTTTTTTATTTTTTTTTTAACAAAATGTAAACAAGCATGATTGTTTTTGCTATAATCTCTTTAACCACACATTCCCCAATAAAATAATATCACACGTTTATTCAAAAACAAATATTAATTTTTAGTCACACATTTTTCAAAAAATAATTTAAAGTTATACATTTTTTCAATAAAATTGTCAATTTTGAAAGTCTTAAAGGTGGCAAAATGGCCAAATAGCTCATCGACTCGTCAAAACTTGATCTATGGACGACTCGAGCTTGTTTCGGAACAAGTTCGAGCACGAGCTGAGCGGGGACGAACGAGGCAAGGCTCTTCTTATCGAGTTCACAATGGACTCGTTAAAAAAGTGAGCAAGCATCATTCGGTAGCTTAAAAAAAATTTTAAAATTTTTATAAAAAAAAACTTGAGCTTGTGGGCCGAACTCTTGGCCCTTGACTCCTTGAGTACGAGCCAAGCACGAACTTGGCTCGTGTCTCGTGCTTGGACGGGCTTGAGAAGAGCTGACTCGATCTGGCCCATTGCGATCACTAGACCCCACTAGCAAAACAAACATTCCAAAATAGAAAAAAGAAAATAAAAATAATAACATTGTCAGAAAAAGCGACAAGTTGAATATAATGCTCGTAGATTTGCAAAGATCTCTCTGTAGCCTTTTAGCTTCCTTAAAGTAGATTTTCTCTCTCTATAATCTTTCACAGAACCCACTATCCCACACTCTATGTATGTGTGGATGCATACAAAAGCGGATTGTATCACGCATACTACTTTCGTGGCTCTCAGGAGTATCGTACAACACAATACACATACCCATTTGAGTAAAAAGGAAGTTGGACGAAATGGGTAGTGATTGTTCTTCGATTGTTGCAGAGGAATTGCATGTTCTTGCTGTGGATGATAGCCTTGTGGATCGGAAGGTCATCGAGCGATTATTGAAGATTTCTAGCTGCAAAGGTTTGGTGTTTTTGTTAATAATTCATTGCTTTGAACTGGATTTTTTTTTTATTTTTTATTTTTAAATTTATGGTTTTGAATTTTTGAAATTGATTGCAATTGTGGTTTTGCAGTTACTGCTGTAGAAAGTGGGAGGAGGGCTCTGCAGTATTTGGGATTGGATGGAGAGAAAAGCTCTGTTGGATTTGATGTAAGCAAAAACTGGATTTTCCTACAATAATTTTTGAGAAGATGAAGTTTTGGCTCCATGATTTCATTTAATTTTAAAAGATTCAGAAGAGTTTTTTTAAGTAATGGTAAAAAATTAATGGGATTTTGATTTATAGTTACAAGGTTCATCCACGGGTCAGTATTTTTGGTATATATTGACAATCTTTAACTTTTGAATTTAGGAATTGAAGGTGAATCTGATTATGACAGACTATTCAATGCCAGGGATGACAGGATATGAACTTCTCAAAAAGATAAAGGTCTGTGATTTTGGGAATTTAATTTCAAAAAGGAAGATTTTAGATTCTTCCCTAATATACATGACGATTTTCAGCTATTCTTGATTTATGTTGTTGAAAAATGTTTTCCTTTTTCAACCAGAGCTCATCGAAGTTGAGGGAAGTACCAGTGGTGGTTATGTCGTCCGAGAATGTTTTGGCTCGTATCAATAGGTATATTCTAAATCTGATGTCTATGTTTGATTATTTTGTTACCCATATACAGGAAGTATTTCATCCGTTAGATCAGCATATCAGATCTCACCTTTAAGCTTAGTTTCGTAAGTTTTTCGTTCTGGATAACAGAATTGATTCTTAAACTTGTATGTTATCCTTTCTTGGGTGAATTGAGAAAGAAATGAAGTAATCAAATGTGAGTAGAAGCTGTTCTGATACCATAGCCAGTATAGAATTTATAGATCATGTGAATCACACGTAACATCACACAAGAAAACTAGGCCTTGTTCTATTAAATTTTGGTGGGAATATATTCTTTCCACTCTGTTCGGTTCATTGTTACATGAAAATGCTCAAGTTTTACCTCCGAAATTTATGGGAAAAAAAAAAGATGCAGTGTTAGTCTCTGATTATATTTCTCCTTTCTGGCCAATTCTTAGGTGTTTGGAGGAAGGGGCTGAAGAGTTCCTGGTAAAGCCTGTAAAGCTCTCAGATGTGATGCGTTTGAGAGATATCATATTACAAGGGGACGAGAACGATGAAAAGAAAGGATCCGGGACCGGGAAGAGAAAACTGCAAGATTTATCGCCAACATCCTCTCTTGTTCGCGATCTCACTCCATTAAAATCTGCATCAGCAGCAGCACAACAGTCTTGTCTGAAGCGTCCAAGATTGTAGTATATGGTCTAACTTGCCGTAGTTTTAACCACGACTTGCGTTTTCTGTTTCCTAAGCCATCCCTGATGAATTTTAGTGGTGATGACTCCTGCTATTTCTAGGCTTATAGCTTAAGTCGCGTATATGCTTACTTGAGGACACTCAGGGTGAAAAATTGTTGATGGGAAATGGTGTTCATAGTTATATTTTTGGCATATACAATGATTCATCGAGTTGAATCTTGAGTTCTTTTGTTTGTGTTTCATCTGAGTAAATCTCCTAAATTTCTGTGGAGTTCGAGAAAAGAAACGAGTTGATTGGTAGCGTAAAATTATATTCTTTCTAGGAAAAACCCTGATTGGCCACTGGCCAGGGTTAAACCTGGCCAAAAATAGGGGCCTATGTGGCGTCCTATTGAAGGGGCGGCTGTTGGATTTGACCCTGGCCTAACAGCACGGCTCTTTCTCTCTGTGTACATCGTTCGTAATTGGACTCAGTCGAAAATGGAAGAAAAATCTATCAAGCTCGTTTCTCGATTATAGTTGATAAACAAGTTTGTTTGGAGAACTTGTTTCTCACAATTGTGTAATTTTATTAAGAACAATCCCTGTTTTTCCCCTATTGGCAGGTTGCTTGTGGAGCCCTGGAAAAATAGGGCCATGTGGCCCTTTTTATGTAGCACGGCTGATTTTAGTGGAAATTACACAAAACCATAGAGTTAAAATCTAGGGTTCAAAAATCAGGGAGAAGTTTAAGATTTCAATAATCAAAATTTTTATTTTAATTAATACTTTTATAAATGAAATATTTTTACTAATTAACCCACCCAACCGATTTTCACACTAACCCTCATCCCTTTCCTCTTCACTCTCTCTTTGTACATCTTCCTTATTGTCGGATGAGAGGAGGCAATTTGGTAAGGTTTTTCATGCCGAACGTTGGCTCCATTGAGGATGTCATCGTCAAATCTGCACGAGGTGGCGTTGACGTAGGCACGGGAGCTGTTGAAGACGAAGGCTATCCATATTACCCGTTTGCCTCGTCTATTCTCTCCCTTTGTCGGCCGTCTATCCATTTCAGGAGCAATCGTCGACGACTAGAAGCACAAAAGCAATATCTCGAAACAGATCTAAGATGGGCACGAAGTGGTATTTCGTCACCGCCCGCCCGCTGTCCATTTCAAGAGCTAATCGCAGAAGCAGTAGTTGCAATGCAAATCTACGATCGATGCTTGAAGTAGTGTTTTGTGTGGTGGTCGCGGTGAAGAAGAAACAGAGGTGTGTTGCAGCGGTGGGTATCGTGGCCTTCGACTGATGATATTGGATCTGTAATTTTGGTTGTGTGTGGTGGTGGTGTGGTTGAGCAGAGGCGGTGTTGGTGGTTGATACGGGCGGTGATGGTAGAGTCCGTTGTCTGATTTGGG
>NW_019253537.1:26771-31757 GCF_002742605.1 Olea europaea var. sylvestris
AGCTACTTGGGTATTTAATTAGTCTTTGTATTTGCTGATTTATAATCTCAGCTTATAAGTGAGAATTATCAGTGTAGATGAGCATCGCCAATGTCTTAATGTTTCCAGGAATAAATGTTTGTTTCTTTCAATTCTTATGCCAAGTGAGTTGTGTCATAATCCAATTCACTGTAAATATAAAGGGGAAGAATATTGACATCTATTGAAATGGACAAGATTAAAGAAACGTGTATAGTGTTTCTTTTGTCATAATCCAATTCAGTATACCAAACATGACTTGAAAGATCGACGGACTTAATCGCACCCGTAATACTTGCTGCAAAGCCGTAGAAATACAGTCTTGTAACTTCACGTGGCTCTGTCAATAACCCATTTAAAACTCATAAACATTAAAGAAAATTAAAATCTTAAACGTTGTTCAGACACCTGGTAACAGTTGCCACTTCTTATTTATAAATGGGAAATCACAGCTCCATCCACTAAAATAACATTCACGGAATAGATTGCCATTCAAAACTTCGCGTCCACGTAGTTAAAATTTTCTCATTCATATGAAAGCAAAACTCTACAGGGTTGCAAGACCTAAAAGAATTCTGGAGGAAATGGATAAATGACTCGTGTAATCTAATTACGTGATTATCATCAAACCTCGTAAAGAATCTGGACCGTCAATTGTGTGACTGAAACGAGTAAGATCCTCAACAAAGGTTAGGCATACACTTTGAGCAGAAGGCCTGCCAGATCCAAAAAGATGAACGCCAACGTATGAAAGCTCATTAGAAACAATATATTATAATTACCCACCAGCTATTGACAGATTTCAAATGATGTAACAGTTGGGTTCTGAATAACTAAACAACGCTCCAGATGAACATTATATCTGGGAATCGTACTGCAGTTAAATCACAAAATCTCAAGCAATCAGCTATATTAACAATTTACAGAAAGCAATTTGTATCCAGGTGACATCTGCTGCAGTAAACTTAGCAACAAAAAGTTGTATATGTTTTCAACAAATTAGACGGCAACCCTCTACATTTTAAGTTTAAAAAACACTTATAAGTATGATATGACCTACTTATAAATTAAGACAAACATTCTAATAGTATTCTTTAAGCATTTTTTGATTGGATGTTGAGAAAGTGTTGGAGGGGAGGGGGGGGGGNTTCAATTTTTGAACAGATTCAATAAGAAAAGTTTAGTGACCACTCGAAAATATATTAAAATTCAATAAATAAAGCGTGACGAAGGTATAAATTTAGTGAGTAAAGCGTGACTAAAGTATATGTTTAGTGACTTAAGAAACTTGACGAAGAGAGTGATGGAGTGTATTGTATTAAAGTTTAGTGACTCCTCGAAAACACTTTAAAGTTGAGTGAGTAAATCCTGATAAATGGATAAGTTTAGATACTAATGTAACAATTAACTCAAAAATGTTCGCACTATGGGTTTTGGGATTGGGGATTTGACCGTTAAACAAACTCATGATGACGACACCAGCAGAAAGAGGAAACATGGCTGATCAAGAATCTAATGCAAATGAGGAATCCGAAACCCGACTGGAACCACCGCTGCCGCCGCCACTAGTTGAGAAACCAGAAGAAGAATATCCCCAAGTAAAAGAAGAGAAAGATGTAGAGAAGAAGGAGTTGAAGCCATGGGAGCAGCATTCGGCTGTGATCAGCATTCCTCGATTCGATTACAATGCTCCGTCTGCTCTTGTCCAACATTCCCATTCTGGCTTCTTCATTATATGCCCCATAAGTCAGTCTTCAATCCCCACATATTTGTTTGTTGGGTTCAAAATTTAATACTCAACTGAGAGAAGGGATACAATTGAATGTGAGCTTCGTATTATTTAAACTCCTTGTAGTTATGTTAACTTTTTGGAGTTTGACATTGGAGGAAAATAAGAAATGAACTTCGGCAAAAGAAATTAGAAAAAACTCGGGACTAATTGAAGCCTTATGATTTCGTTACATAAATGCACTAATTTTTAAGTTTGAAAAGTTTTATGCCTAGAAGCTTTTCATTTTCTTTATCTGTGAAGGTTAGAATTTCAAATGAAATTGAAATGGTTCTGGTAATAATTCTGTCGACAGCATAGTTTGGAATTTATTGACCTTGTCTAAATGCTTTAAGTTATTGGAACTTTTTCCTTATTGTTATCTCTCGAAATAGCCATTTGAATAAGTCAATGGGAGGTGAACTTCAAGAAAGTTCTGTCTCCCTGCAGACTCAGATATATTTGTAGGTAAAGTTGATGATCTTTCTCTAGTCAAGTTGACACGAAGTGGTTTACTTCTCTTTGCCTTTCCTAGGAATAAATCTCCTCCTGTCATGGATATTGTTTCAAACATCATTCAATCTCTAGAATCTGGAAGTTCAAAGTTACCACTGTAAGCTGCTTAATTCTTAAATTCTTTCTGTTTTTGTTCTTCGATCTTTATCATCTGCAGTATTATTTTGTTTGAACACTTTTCTGTTATATTATTTCTGTTTTTCCTTCCGCACTTATATTTATTGCAAGTCTTTTTTTTTTTTCATGCCGTTGCCTTTGTTTAGATGTTGACATTTTGCCGAGTGCTACAATTTTCTATAGTATTTCTTCATTTTCATGGTCTAAGTCGTCTGACAATAAATGGACTAGAAACCTAAAACTCAATCCTAGTGCTCAAAAGCTAATGATGTTTTTCATGAATCAAATGGATGGATTGTAAAACTTGTAGAAAAAAATTACATTGTTGCCCTAAAAGAAGCTAGGCCAACAAGTTTGATGTTTATCAAGTCAATAACTTATAGAGCATGCCGGGGTTAACTTGTAATCGAAAATTAAAGCTCAATCTAAGAGTACAAAAACATTTACTATTTTTGATGTTGTTGACACATAAAAATTCAGCTCAAATCGAACGGCCCAAGGAATGAAGCTCAATTGGAGGATCCCCAAATCAGATAGCCCAAAGAATGAAGCTCAATCAAACAATTCAAGATGAAGGCCCAAATAGGGAGGCCCAAGAACGTGGTAACGCCATCGCTCAAGTTTGCAAGTCGTCCAGAATCTGAGCGAATGGAGTGTTATGCAGTCGCCCAGAGCTGTTACTCTATTCTCGCCCAAACCTTCAAGTCGCCCAAAGTCTTAACAAACATAAAGCGTTGTGGTTATCAAGAAGTGCAATTATCAAAGCAGTTATTAAAGCAGCCCTATCACGATCCACGATTCAAGGAATTCAATCAAAAACGGTTGAACGACGAAGAGTAGTGACATCAGTTAAAAAAGGCAGTTTTCATGACAAGCTGGCCATTATGAGGAAGTGGGCAGTTGTTGAACGATCAAGCAGTTTTTAGGCGGTTGATCACAAAAAGATCATCCATGGAGTATAAAAGGGAGAAAAGACATAGAGCAAAAGACGGAATCAAAAACTCTCGAACAGAGAACATGTAATTTTAATTTCCTTAGTTTTAGACTTAAACACTTTTTTCAGTAACTCGTGTGCTTGCGCCCCTTGGAGGTATTTTGTTTTTGATTTCCAATTGTAAGGTCATCGCCAATAAAAAATACCCCTTTTTGGGACTTTGTCTCAAGAGGTTTGTCCCTTACACAATTGTCTGATCCCTTTTAATTGTTAGTGACTAACCTGCGCGAAACAATTTGGCACGCCCAGTGGGACGGTGGTGTTTGGTATTGAAAGTACAAAAGGTGAAACAATATGCCTCAAAGATCCGATAAGGAAGCAGCAAGTCAGGGAGGAGTCCAGTCTGTGGTCGAGCGATATGAGGAGCAGCACGCCTTTCCACGAACAGATGGACAGAATCAGAGCAGTAACAGTCGTTACGAACCAATGACGGAGTTGAGTCCTCGGACCATGCGTGCATTACTTGGAGAACTCACACAAGACGTTGTTGAACAGGTAAATCTTCGAAGTATTCATAATATGGAATGATTTATCCAAAATGGGAATGCACACTATGACAATATGGCCAAACAACTAAATACTTTGAACGAAATAATGAATAAGTTAGTAGACCAAATATGTCAACTGGTTATACCTCTTGCAAATCACTTTCAAACTAGGACAATTGTGGGATATAATCCCTCAGTCCTAAATCCGAATCAAGGGGTAGAACCACTTTCTGGTCCTCTACTTCAAACCAAGGGGGTACTGCAGTGCCAAATCAGAACAATGGTAGTGGTACGCGTAACGTGGCGGGTAATCCAAACATAAGAGATAATGTCCTAAACAATGGACAGCACACCCCACGTGTTAATGAGGGAATAGATGTTCAGGCTAATGGTAATGGCCCTAATTATGGTAATTTTGTTGCCAATCAAGGACCAAACATCAGGCCTCGTGCAAATCAACCGGTTAATCAGCATGTAGAAATTCCATATGATCCCAACGTCATGTTGAGGAATTAGATTATGAAAATCGTACAGGATCAGATGGTTTTTGGGGTGCGTCCCGTCATTAGGCCGACGTACACAAAGCCATATCCTGATTGGGTAGACCAAGCATATCCATGGCCTAGAGGGTACAAAGTGCCAGAATTCTCACTATTTACCGGTTTAGGAGAGGTGTCTACTCTAGAACACATAGGGCCATTCACATTGCAAAGTGGTGATGTAACCGATTACCATAAAATGAGGCTTTTCCCTAGTTCGTTAACAGGAGTAGCTTTCTCCGGGTTCATCAATTTGTCAGCGAACTCTGTTCAAACATGGCAACAATTGGAACAGTTATTTCACGCTCAATTTTATAAAACTGAGTCTGAAGTCACTTTGGCTGATTTGGCGAATCTACATCAAATGCCAAACGAATGGGCAAAAAGTTTTCTCCAAAGGTTCAAGACAGCAAGAAGCAAGTGTTTTGTATCTCTGCCCGAAAAAGAATTTGTCAAAATCGCCCAGGGCTGCTTGAACTTTGATTTAAAAAAGAAATTCTAGGACAAGGAATTTCCTGACCTTTTTCAGTTGAGTGCGAATGTGAT
>NW_019253537.1:37148-54436 GCF_002742605.1 Olea europaea var. sylvestris
CCTCCCACACCAAAGGTGACATCAAGGCAAATAGTAAAATGGACGGACTATACAATCCATTTTTATAGAAAGACGAAGGTTTCAGATCGGATTGATTGTCACAGTGCCAAACAATGGTAGCAAATTGGTTTCGAAGAAGAAAATAAAGATGAAGATGGAAGATGGAAAATGCGAAGCATCCATGCATTTATAGGTGGGTGGAGATGAAGAGACAGAATATAAGCAGCCACATTCTGCCTAGTAAATGGAATTAAATAGCCCAAAGTCTTGAAAAAAGTGGTGGAAATATCAAAAGCAAATGGGCAAGATTTTTAGCACAAAGCAGTTAAATGCTTGAAAAATTGACGACTAAAAAATAAACGTCAAATAAATGCACAAGAAGTTAATATATATGTTCATTAATGATGAACAAAGTTACAAAGGGAAAATCAAATTACAAAAGAAAAATGCATCATATGTCTTAATTACAGTCCACCCCACACTGAACGAATTCGTTCCCTAAGTTTTTCCCAATCCTCGTTCTGCCGAGAGGAAGTGATGTTCAATTCGGTCACGACATCATCATCAACTTCCAACTTCTTGTACTGCTCAACCAAGGACTTAGTTCGCTCAATTCCCTGGGAGGCGTTGCGCTTTTTAGCAGCCATTTTCGCCTTGCAGTCGTCCATTGTGGCTTGAAATTCCTTCATCTGAGCAGCCAAATTAACCATCAAAGAGTTTTCAATCATGACTTCGGAAGAGATTTCTTTCAACTCGTCCTCAAACTTGTTGATCTTCATACGCAAAGATTCTTTCTTAGATACGGCTCGAAGATATTGAGTACTTTTGGCTTTTAGTTCAGCATTCTTGGCCAGCAAAGAAAGGACCTCGGAATGGATAACCTTCAACGTCGCTTTAAAATCGGCAGAAAGATTGAGCGACGGAAGCGTCAGTGCTTGCTCCAACTTCGCATTCAAATGCTCAAGTTTATCCTTGTGTCTGGTAGCACTAGCCCTACCAATGTCCATATCCATGAAGGACACGTACTCAAATATCGACTGCTTGAGGAACTTCAAATCTTCCTCTGAAGAAGCAGCAGGACGATCAGATGGAGCAGGGCGAGACGTCTTGACTTGCCCCCAGGAAGCGAACAAGTCTTGGATAGAATGCACAATCTTGTCAGCATCCTGCAAAGAAAATTGCCAATATTAAAGATTCTCACTACAACGAACAAGATAGAAATAAAAGTGAAGCAAAGATTACCTCATCAATAATAGTGGAAGATGGCATGTCCTCAGCCAAGTCTGCCACCAATGACTCCTCCATTCGTGAGGACTTCCCCTTGTCTGAGCGAGAAGATGTTGCCACAACGGGCAGACTCATAGGATTATCTGCAAAACTCAAGAGCAACAAATCAGAAACCAATAGCACAAGCAAAGGTAAGGTATCAAAAAATTGAATTACCTTCTGCTTCGATGTTTGGGGGGTTGACGCCCTGGGAAGAAAGTGGCTCATCCATGGGTTGTGATGAGGATTCTGGGACTGAAGATGTCTCTTTAAGCGTAGTCCCCTCATCAATCGGTTTGGATGAAGCAGCTTCAGCGGAGGATGATGGAGCAGGAGCTGTCGATGCCAAAGCCTTTGATGGAGAGGCTGAACTTTTCTGAGAAGTCCAAAAAATCATCAGCACACAGAAAAGTTTCAAGTATAGAAAAGTATGCTTGTGAGTAAACCAATTTAATTACCTTCCTCCTGACGATAAGAGGGGTATCATCATCATCATCAACATCATCCTCCAGAATGGGAGATGCTGAGGCTGGCCGTTTACGGCTTGGGGCACTCTTGGCTATAGTAGGCTTGGCAGGGAGAGAAGAAGATGGACGAGTAGACTGTTTAGCACGGCGAGGAGGAGAAGGACTCCGGATGGACAAAGGAGTGACTAAAACAGGAGGAGGGGAAAAAAATGCTCGGTTGGTCTAGTGAATGAAAGGTACGATTGGTATCAGCCGCAAATAATTTGCGCTTCACTGACGGCCAGAGCTGTTCAAAAAGAGGATGGACGGCGTGGCTAGAATTGAATGGGGCTAATGAAAAATAGCTGGTTAAAAGAAGATTGCGAGCATTTATAGCCTCTGCATCCGCCTTATTAATAATATGAAAACGGTCAATTAAGTTCCTTGAATAGCAAGGAGGAACAGCCCAAGTTTGGCCGAAACCAAGCTGGCGAACAAAAAATTGAGGAGCATAAATTTCTACCCCTGCCTTGGCATTGGTCCCAGTTAAAATATCATGAAATAGCTCCCTCCCGGTTAAAAACTGGATCCAAATGAGCAGGGAGGTGCTCGCACTGTCTATAGTGGAGGGGGGATGTACATAGTCTGGAGTCAAAAAAGGAGGAAAAGGAAAAAAGGAAGAGATTGAATCCAAAGAATAAAAGAATGAAAAAATGTCCTTTCTCGACATATTTATAGGAGCCAAAGGCTCCATGGCTAGCCCATAATAGCTAGCAGAGGAGCGAAAAATTGATGGAGCACCAAGCAATGGAAAATAGGATCTCAACAATAGTTGAGTGAACCAAAGAGGTCCACTACCAGTAGGAGATGCACCATTCTTCAATTGAATTTGAAGAGAGGCCATGCCTTTATAAAGGGCAGCCAAAAAGAAAGAACATAAATTCAAAGGCCTGCCACGCGCCAATTTATGCGCTATGGGTAAATAACTCAGGGAAGGCTTTATGCTTGGCACACACAAAACATATTTACAAAGCCAAACTAGAAGAAAAGCCACTCGCTCAGTATGGGAAGGCTCAGCACTTGAATGATTGTGAAGGGTTTGCAGGCTTGAATAAGACTCGGTGTAGTTTCTACCAAACTTTGGGGCACCACCAGAACCAAGATACCAGGAAAAATGGTATCGCCCAAAGGTGGTAGATTCACTAGGGCCCCAACATCCGTTAAAGTAATAGACATGGGGCCAAGAGCGAAAATAAAGGTATTATACTCAAAAGACCAAAAAATCAAAGCAATCGAAAAAAGTGCTGAATGAAAAGTAGGGGGCGAATAGAGATTTCTAACAAATCAGAAATCCTAGCATTATCAAAAAGTGCCTTAGTAGGACCATGACCCACAAGACAAGCATGCCACCTACGGAAAGCTACATCAGATTTAGGCCAAGTGCGAATACCTCTTTCGCGAAGTGGCCCCAGCGGCAGAGAGTTTAGGAATGGAGGGCCTTGAGTACAAGGAAACAGCTGACCCACCGTCGCCTGTTCAACTGCCTCTGCATTGTTGAAGAAGGGACCTAAGTAGAACTCATTGCGTTCGACATCGACGGGCGCGAGAAAACTCGGAGTTATGTATGGACGACTCAGAAGTTTCTGAAAGTCATCAAAACTAAAGGAGTCGCCAGCTTGAGATTGTGAAGTAGCCATTTGAGATGGAACGAAATTTTTCAGAGTTACGTAGCAGGGAAGCAAAAGATGAACAGTAAATCGTGGGAGAGACGCGAAAAATTTGAGGCGTGATTTAATGGTGCAGTGAAATGGCGTGTTTGGGGGTTATAAGGGTTTGCAAAACGACGCACCTTTTTAAGTTATGGAAGAAAACAATGATTGAAATTCTTGGAAATCTCGGATGTTGCTGGAAATACAAAGTAAATATGGCAAAATTTAATAATTATTATTAATTCTGCCATATTGGGGGGTAATTGTTGACACATAAAAATTTAGCCCAATCGAACGGCCCAAGGAATGAAGCTCAATTGGAGGATCCCCAAATCAGATAGCCCAAAGAACGAAGTCCAATCAAACAATTCAAGATGAAGGTCCAAATAGGGAGGCCCAAGAACGCGGTAACGCCATCGCCCAAGTTTGCAAATCGCCCAAAATCTGAGCGAATGAAGTGTCATGCAGTCGCCCAGAACTGTTACTCTACTCTCGTCCAAACCTTCAAGTCGCCCAAAGTCTTAACAAACATAAAGCGTTGTGGTTATCAAGAAGTGCAATTATCAAAGTAGTTATTAAAGCAGCCCTATCACGTTCCACGATTCAAGGAATTCAATCGAAAACGGTTGAACGACGAAGAGTAGTGGCAGCAGTTAAAAAAGGCAGTTTTCATGACAAGCTGGTCATTATGAGGAAAGTGGGCAGTTGCAGAACGATCAAGCAGTTTTTAGGCGGTTGATCACAAAAAAGATCATCCATGGAGTATAAAAAGGAGAAAAGACATAGAGCAAAAGACAGAATCAAAAACTTTCGAACAGAGAACATGTAATTTTAATTTCCTTAGTTTTAGACTTAAACACTTTTTTCAGTAACTCGTGTGCTTGCGCTCCTTGGAGGCATTTTGTTTTTGATTTCCAATTGTAAGGTCATCGCCAATAAAAGAACACCCCTTTTTGGGACTTTGTCTCAAAAGATTTGTCCCTTACACAATCGTCTGATCCCTTTTAATTGTTAGCGACTAACCCGCGCGAAACAGATGTAAAAGGACCAAAGTTCTAGATTATCGAAGTGGGCGTTATCATTATTATTAATGTTTTCTTTTCCTTTCATGTCTTATACGAACTGCATCAATGGGTTTCAAGAGATGGGCAATGGAAAATAAATATCATTGTGTTATGGTCTGAAAGTTCTGATAGTGCTGATGTAATGATCTCTTTATTGTAATATGAAAGATAGTAAATGAAGAGCTACTTTTGGGGTGGATATATTGATTGATTTGTGATGACGAGAAACAAAAAGAGTGACATTCAATCCAGATAAAATAATTTTGGTTACTCTGTTGGGAACTAATTATCCTGATGGAGCACGTACTTATGTGAACAAAGTGAAAAAAGAACTCGTGCTGTGTTATGGGTCATGCATTTTCCTTGGCACTCTGCACTTTAATGCATCAAGGACTTTTTTATTATTTGTGCCTTGTGTCTTACTGGCTTCATTTACTTTTGTTGGTCATGGTTGTTAAAGACTTAGTTACTGGCTTGAACTTGAAGTTAATGGTTTTAACGACTGTTTATAGCAATGTTTTGAAAACTGGACCGGTCAACCTGCAAAAGATTAAGGGTCAAGGTTCAAAAGGTTTAACCGGGGTCAAATCGGATACCACAGTTAAATAAATAAATACACATACAAAGTACTAAATATAACCTTTTTAATTTTAGTATTGCTAGTTCAAAGGAGATATAAATATATGTTTGTTATCCTATATTTAATTTTAAAACCTCAAAAACTAACAATCAGTATGACCAAATAATTGGCTTTGTTCAAAATTCAAATCAAAATTGTTTTTGCCTAATATTTTTGCTGGGGGGCATTTAAACTTTGTGCAAATAATTCCAATTGCTTGTTTGGCAATTGGGCACATCTTGTATCCCACATCAGATGTTGAACATCATATTGGATGGAGGAGTGTCTTTAAAAGGACAGCACTTGTAAAAAATCTAAATTGGGCTTGCTATAGCATTGTAAGAGCCCATCAAAACAGTTGAAAATTTTGTAAAAGATTAACTTTAACAACCGGTGTAACCATGACCGGTTTTTCGATTCACGGTTAAACAAGCCTGTTTTATTACTGTTACTATTATATGACCAGACCAGATTTGAGGCCGTTTTCCTGATTTTACAGGTTGAACCGGCCGGTCCGGTCTGATTTTTATACCAGTGGTTTATAGTACATTGGTTGTACTATGCATTTCTTGTTTTTCCAACTTAAATCCCTTGAGACCGGCCACGAATACATTCACATTGCTTTTGTTTATTTACATGATTTGTATATCTTGTAATATCAAGATCTGATTTGTCTATAATGAATATAAGAGTCTGCCTTGAAATTGTACTATATCTGCCTCTCTAATTCATATCTTAACTTGGCACTATTATGTGATGCAGTTGGTGTCATCGCATCTTCCCAATCCAAGCTATTTGTAGTTTAGATGAGAATGAAATTCGTGGTACTGTGTCGAAGCCTGTTACTCAGTTTGTAACAGATAAAAAAGAATGAACTTGCACAACCTTTGAAGGTATGCTTTATTTCTCATGCTTCGTGAAGATTGCTCGTGTATGATGTATTTGAATGTGGAGGATGGTATGTGCATGAAGAAAAGCGGGAATGGGTGATTGATCTTCATAACAAACAAATGAAAATCTTTGCATCAAGATTATGAAGTTCATAATACTCATAAACTAATTTTAGGACGTTTTGCAAATGTTTTATTTCTAGCGCCGTCTCAGATCTTTCATCACTCCACTTACATGCTCCCGCAAGATGGTGGCTCGTTTGAGCAGACCAATCTTGAAATTCGTGTGCTCATTTTAGAGACTTAATCGGATCGAATCGCTCGTTGGAGCTTAATGGGCTCTGATACCATGTTAAGACTTGGGGTCCATCTTAATAAGGTCAACCTTATTAAGAGAAGTGTCCCAATCCTTTATATATTGGTCATTGTTTAGGTATTTTACCGATGTGGGATTATATTCCCGGATTTTGAAAGTTCTCACTGTAAGTTCAGGCAAAATATACATTTAGTGAAACATCTAGTTGATTAAGAAAAGACCCGTTTTTCAATACCATTCATTCTTTTAAATTATTCAATAACACCATGTATTTAGTTTCCTTGTGCTGCCCCAACTTTGAGTGGTAATTTTGACTTATTATCGTGGATAGACCCATATGGAACTAATGACATTGTAGTTTGCAGTTGGATATAACAGGAGGGATTGAGGAGACAGACGATAAAAACTACAAAAACAGATTCTTCGAATTCCGATGCATAATCTATGTTAGACCGCCAAAAAATGCTTTACCATTGTGGCCGCAGCAGTTAAAGATGCTTGATAGACCCCCAATCCCATAGCTGCAACCAGGTCATCTATATTCCAGAAGGTTCATTTAGTTTGTTAGAGGGTCAAAAGTGTCGCAAGCTATAGTAAGGAATTGCCTATAAATCGAAGTGGGGAAATAACAGGCAAAGCGGACAAAAAGACATTGTGAAGCATCAAGTGGAGAGATCAGACCTCTCGAATAGCCTGGGAATTGTCTTTCATTTAGTTCAGTGTCATCAGTTCATTTACAGCGAGTTAAAAGCTTTCTGTCAATCGATAAACAATACATATTTCACTACATTTCATTACTGTTATCTTCTAGCAAACTCCCATGATCTAGGCTAATACTTCCTGGATAATATATTCGCAGGGCTTCCAGTAGAGCAGCAACAGCAGCCAATCCACAGGAAATTACTCAGCAACTTTAGGGTCCTAACAATGCTGTTCCAGATTCAATCGTGGAACTGAATTGCCTTAGAGGTGGAGATAAGTTTTGCAAATCAATAGTCCCTTTTGTATTTTCCATTTACTGAACTCATAATTCCTTGCAGTTTCATGTGCTTCTTGAGTTATAGCCAATTTCTGGGATCCCTGGCAAGTCTGTAGTAGTATCTGTATCTGTTCTTCGTGCCCTAGTTGACACAAAACCACAGCTCGGCATCAGGGCATTGGTATCAGATTCAAAGCAAAAGAATGGGAAGGAAACCTAATCATGATGCTGTTCTTGAATACATATTTTGTAACTGACCAAAATAACTATGTTCTTCCAGACTGATGGTCTAGGCTGGCCGGTTATGGCTATCTCGGATATCAATGAAGCGAGGATTCAATAACAATTAGGGACTTGTCATTTAATCTGCATTTTAGAATTACTTTTGTTACTGTAATTTGGAATAATTTGGTTCAGCATTTAGCAAATCATCCAACTTACAGTGTTTCATTGTTATCAAGAACGAAAACTGTACAATTTTTTTGTTTGGTATCTATGTTACGTATTTGTGTATATGTTACCTGGTGAGCAGCCAGTTGGACAACATTTGTTACTAAAGTTATTAGCTCGAGAAGTATGAAATGCATCATTGTTCGACTAAAACTACAACCTGCATCGCCTACCAACCGTACCTCTATTTAAGTTATTTGATACATTCGAAAATATAATTCAAGTTCCACAATATTTTTATAGATGATTCATCAGAAATGCAACGACAGGAGAAAGACGATAGCAATAATTTACATACCACTTTGTAAAATGGAAAATATCTCGTCAACAAAAAATCGAAACTCTCTGGCAAAAGACATCTAAAGTTGGCAACATTTTAAGGTACTAGAATTGAGACACTGGAAACTACAGGCAATGGTAACACTTTATGCGATTAGAATTCCAACTCTCTTAAATATAAATGGTCAGCTTCATGGATGGTCTGCATCTTCACGACCAGATCCCTGAAAATTTTATCATTCGCCTTTCCAGCATTCTTCATGGAAGGATGAAATTCAGGCATTTACAGCTACCACTTCTTAGACAGAGATAAAAGCTGTCGTATAAAAACACGAAACATGAAGTCCATGAGATAAAAAAGCACAAAAGTACGTTTATCGAGACACCATATAACGCAAAGAAAATCATTCGCTCAATGCAAATTCACCATATCCTATACCAAATGCCATTCACAAAAGCATCAATGATTGACTACTTTAAAAGGAAAGATGAACAATGAAAACAACTGGAATCCTCACCATGTATTTGCTTCAATTACATACAACCTTTTTTTCTTTCTTAGAGAACCCGAACTATAGCACATAAAGTTGAAGTATGTTTCTCCTATCTCATTGACAAGCACACAAAATAAATAAAGAAAGAGAGAAAAAAGGGCATATAAATATTTGAAAGATGGATAGAGAGCCTATTACTAAGAGAAACCCGACTTGACAAAACATTGCCACTGAAGTTTCATGTAGGAGACTAAATCTTCAACTATGCAGACACATCTTCCATGAAGCTAAATTCATCAACAATTTATTAATTAGGCCTGGACATGTTACTTGTGGTCTTCTTTTTCCCCGAGTCCATATTACTCATAATTCACTCTCCTCTTAAGAGCGATCCATCATTCTGTTTAATTACATGGACCTTATTAAAGATTTTCCAGATATTATTTTTCTAAATTTTCAGATTCAAAAGCAATTGTGCATTGTTATTAGGGTGATTTACCGACTTTGGTTGGAGAGAAAAATTGGATGGGAAACAAGGTTGAAGCAATCTTGATGGAGGAAACAGGTTTGGAAAATATGGTGGAAAAAGTTTTCATACCTTTTTTTTTACACACTTCCCCCTATAAAAGGGGGGAAAAAAAAAAAAAAAAAAACACTTCTGCTCAAGAGATGTTGGGCAAGGCCACTTGCAATTTTTGGTAACATTTTGTATGCAACAAATATTTAGCTGATATGCTTCTTACCAAATTGGGGTCTGGCATTACTATGGATGACAAGGTTTTGTTGCATTTGGCTTTTACAGGCATTAAATTGTCCATTTTTGGATGCCTAGAAATGCTAGGCTTGGTTTGATGTTTTGAGGGGTGGGGAGGGGGGTCTTAACTTTTAACCCTTGTGGTTTATGGGACAGAAAGATTTTCCTATTTTCCCTCTGGGCTAAGACTTAAATTGCTTTCGGCATCTATATTCTAGTAAATTTCACTTTCACAATCTATATTCTAGTAACGGTCAAAAAGTAAAGAAGCACCCTTTTATCCAAATAAATCTATGTTTAACCAACAAAAATATTTGCAAGACCCAATAGAAACTGATATGGCAACAATAGGTTGTTCTGTTTATTCTGAAACTTAGTTTATAGAGTTTGAAACAGTATAGCACTAAAAATTGCAATTTCAAGTCAAAATTGGTATATAAGTTTTCTATATTTCCATTCCTAGGTAGTATTGAATTACATGGGAAATTATATCAGAAATCTTACTATTGTATGCCACCATGAATTAAAATACATAATCATTAACCAAATTTGGTGTAGAAATGGCAACCTACATATATAGTCATTAACCAAATTTTGGTGTATAAATGATAACCTACAACTAAGCTAAGCAGTAGGGACATGCATTGAAACACGACATGACACGGCATGACATGTAGATGTGTGGTTCTTCAAAAAGTAGGACATGGACAAGTCGAGGAAACGTTGACTAGTTTAATACAACATTAATTAATTTATTTTTTATTAACTTTTTATTTAAACTGGTTATACGCATTTTTGGGTTGAATAAAAATAAGAATGACCCCAAAAGAAAAAATAAAAAAATTTATCATCATATAGACAGAAACTACAAATTATACAAACAAAGAATAAAATGATTTTAAAACAATTAAAAAAAAAAAATAGCTTGCTCACACATTTCCCCTCACATTTCATTTCCCAGTCCCACCCACATATTTCCCCTCCCAACCATGCATTCATCAGTCTCTTTTAACATTTTCCTTCTTTCCTAGCTAGCGGCCACCTCTTTAAACATTTCGTCTTTAGGTTTTTAGGTTTCGTTCTTGCCTGGCAGTCAGCCCCATCTCCTCTTCCATAGTCATGGATCAGGACCCATCATGACTGTGCCATTGGCCAGTGCTTTAGGAAACACTATTTCATTTCAGGTTACTTTCGATTATTTGGTTTTGCCTTGTCGGAGCAGGGTTGGTGCCGTGTCGGCAACACACCTGGTTTTTAAAAGAAAAGGGCACACCTAATCTGTCCAACACATGTCCGAGTGTGTCTGCATGAGTTGGCATCCAATACGTTTTGGGAACTGATGATCTAGCTCCGACACTTTTGGCAACAAGGTAAATTTTTGAGTTTCTAATACACATACAGAGCAGAGCAACTAGGCTAGCAGTCTCACAGACCAAGAATCAAAAGAAGAGAGGAATAAGGAATTCACGTATGCCAACGTGCAGCAATTTTATCCAAGCAATAGTGATTGTATACATAAACAGGCATATGCATGCACAAACCCACACACACACAAGGACATGAACTTCCAACCTGACGAGCAACTAGTGCTAATGGCAGATCGTCTTCAAATGATTCGGTTTCCAAGCTTGGCTTCTGCAGATCTAGGTCCTGATTACCATTTTGATTATTCCCTGATTGTCTTTCCAAATTATCAGTTTCAAGAGACAAATTCACATCAGCTCCACTTGAATTCTGTCTCTTCCGCTTCCTCTGAAATGTGTACTTAATAACTCTTTCCCTTCTAGCTTGATCAGGATACCCACTAGTAATATCAGAAGAGTTTGACACCAAATCGTTCGCTAGCAAATTTTCAGCATCCAGTTTATCGCATGGGGTCCTTGAACTCTCTGCAGGTTCAGTTTCCTGTCTCAAAAGCAGCAAATTTTCAATCAATGCTTCATCCTGGCACATTCGCTCTTCAGCATCACAGCATTCCACAATAACTGCTTCCTTTTCAGAAGATTCTGCGCATCTTGTCTGAATTCCTGGTTGAGGTTTATGCAGGAACCATCTTGGAGCCATCTTGGAAAGATTCTCACCTGAATTAGCATCAATTACCTGAATAGGTTTCAGTTGCACATCAGATTGATCCCCATGTGGGGATGTTAAATATTTCCTTCGCCTGATAGCTCTTTTCCTTTTCCAAACGAAAGATTCAGTTCTGGTAAGCTTGACACCCGCTAATAGATTCGTCTCACGATCACTTAAAATTTTAGTCCCATGAGCTGGTTCTATAAAGGTATCTTTACCCTCTTCAAGCCCTCTGACACTTGTATCCATCACTTTATCATGTTTCCCAGAACAATATGATTCTCCATCCAACAGATTCCTTTCACATGCACGAATTCTATACGTGCACCCCTTTCGGTACAATCCAGATTCTTTCTTTCTCAGTATTATAGAAGGCAAATCTGGACTTCCAATACATGAATTGTTCATACTAAGTGTCTTGTTGTAGCACTTCTGAACCTTGTGTGTCTGGTAAGGATGTAGAATCCTAACATCAGAAGTTCCAGAGGATTCATTCTGTAAATTTGGTTCAACAAATGTAACGGATTGAGCAGAATATATTCTATCTGGTATTTCTCTTGGACAAGCATAATCAGGTTCATCTACTAACAGCATGTTTTTGTTTTTCACCCGCTCCAGTTCAGCCTGCACCTCTCTCAACTCTTCTCTGAGATCTTTGACAATATCCTCTGCTTCCTGGAGCTGAGCTTCAACTTCTTCAATCTTCTTCTGCTGATTCGAAGATGTTGCTTCTGCTTCCCTTATCTAAAGTTTGGTCATATGTCAACACATTAAATGAAGAGATATATTAAAATATAGATCAATATGTGTATGTGACTATATGGTGTATATAGAGTCAGAACAAAGTTCAAACTTTGCAGTAAATCTGTCTCCATACAAGGGGTGACAAAATAAATCAAAGGAATGTAAATCTTCTCAGTTCACTAATTTTAGGGATTTATGAGGAATATGAAGGACAGGCACATAATCTAACTATCACAAACTTCACCCGTAGAAGGAAATAGAATGGGATTAAAATTTAAGCCCACATTTGGAATGAAAACAGAAAAAAGGAACCTACTTAAAGAGCAATTAGGATCAAGAAGAATGAACAAACTCACTATTCTTTTGACACATAGTTTGCAAGCTCGTTTGTAAACACTTATGGATATGTTACTTTTTTCTTGATTCTAAGTTTAAAAAGTTACCTATTTTGAAAATAACTCTTACCTTGCTATCAAAATAAGTAATTCACTTATTTTGGAAAAATTATTTGTTTTAAAACTTATTTATTTTCTCATATGTAAACTTTTTCAATTTAGCCAAACATGGTACCAGTTTGAATTTCATCATTTGAAGTTCAAAATATTGTTGCTTCATCTCGAGATATTCACAGTCAATATTAACGAGAGGCATAATTATGAGCGAGGTGGAAGAAACATAATTACATCTTTAATAATTGACATTTGCTACTTGGTTTATGGAAGTTCTTTAATTCCTGAACCTGAGTTTATTAGAATTATTTATTCATGCCTTTGTGCCACAAGAAAAATGTAAATGATGACAATAGACCAAAGATGTTCACGGTGAAACTTACTGATAAAGGAAGTTAATAATTTGCATAGAACTAATACAAAAATGTTATAACATAACATATTACCAAACATTATGGATAAGGATAAATGCAATTATTACTTAACCGTTACTTCACCAAACAGAATGAATAACAGTCAAAACAATGTATCAAAAAAACAAGTGGTCCATGTAAGTAGCGGTGTCACTTGGCAGTTTGATATTATTAGTTAACCGTTACTCCTAGCAAACATTTCCACAAAAGGCAGCAATAGATGAATAACGGTCCAAACAGCATACCAAAAAGACGTGTTCGTAGCAGTGTCATGCCATTTGGCAGTTCAATTTGATCACCGAATCCAAATGTGTAATGGCAGTTCTTTTGGTGCCAAAATGATAATAAATATTTCCCACCAAGCACATAACACATTTTCAAAATCTTGTTATACGAAAGAAGATATATTATAATTGGATATGTTGCCGCTACAAGAGAATTTACAGTCAAGACAAAAAATAAAGTAAACAGATAACAAACTTTTCAACATTCCTATCATGTCGTCATAGGCTGAGGGCAATCCATCAACCCATAAGAGAGACAACAGAAACAAAAGATCCATGCTTATACCAATTTATGATTATTAAGAGTCCTTTTGTTGACTAATTTACAAAGAACAAAATTCCAAGCCAACAACAGAATTCTTTTTAATATTAAACCAAACAAATGAACACTAAAGAAAGTAACACAAAAACAGAACCCACACTAAGGAACCAAAAACAAGAGATGACATTCGACCAATGCAAAATCCAATCAAGCACATTTATTCAGTAAAATCATCAAAGTTAAATATTCGAACTCAAATTAGGGTACTATCCCATACTTATCCACTCTTTCTTCTTTTACTTAAGGACCCACCCTCAGAACATAAAACAAGGCGAAGAGACAGAAATGTTGATATCAAATCCATTTATTCACCTCAGAATCCATCATTTGTTTAAGGCGTAGTAGCATTCGCAGCCCTTCCTCTTTTGCAACCTTCAGCTCATGCTGATACCGAGCTACCTTAGTTTCTGATGACATAATCCTGGCTGCTGCCTCCTTCGTGGTGTTCAACATTATATCTGCATATGCCATCTTCAACGCTGTCAATCTCTGCACCCCAACAGGAAAAAAAAATTGCACTGAGAAACTCGTGCACATTTATATGTGTCAACAAGAAACAACCAAGACAATTAAGATCCAAGAAATGTTCAAAAAATATCAAAATCTAGCCGTATATTTTAGACTTGAAACATTAAAAGCAGTAAATGAATAATAAAAAACATGCCGCCAAAGATACTATAAATTGTAAATCAAAGTAAAAATGAAAACAAAATAGACCATCATCTTCTGAAAACATCAAAATTTTTTAGGAACTTTAAAACACCATAGATGCCCAGATACAAAAATAATCAAGATAACAGGAAGAATCAAGAGTTAAAGATGTACATAAAACTGGAAAAAAAAATCAGAACTCAAACTTTCTAACAAGAAAAAGAAGTGAGTGAATTTCAACAAAACCGCAGACACACAAACATAAATATACATTTAAAAAAAAAAAAAAAAAAAAAAAAAAACCGAAGTGAAATTGAAAATAAATCTCAACATAAGATCAAAACCCAACCCCATTTTTATACAAAGATCGAACTCTGGAAGGAAAAGGAAAAAAAGTAAACAAAACAACGATAAAGAAATCAGGAATCAGTTAGGTAGTTGGTGGATTGTTCGAAAAATAAACTGGTTGCACCGCCGTAGAGACGATGCTTATAGGTTGCAGAATTCAAAAAATAGGGGACGGCGAAAATCTAACTCGACGGCCTTCATTTATTGATTTCCTCCACAACGAGAAGTTAAAAAATTTCAACACTGACTCACAAACAATAACATACATTCATGAAAACACACAGAATCGAAGTAAAAAAATAATAAAGCTCAAAACAAGATCAAAATCAAACTCCATTTTCATGTCAAAATTGAACCTTGAAAAAAAGTGACAACCGATTAAGGGAATCAGTTAGGTAGTTGATGGGTGTTGGTTAAAATATAAAAGCAGCTGCACAGCCGCAGAGTGTGGTTATGGGAGGCGGAGTTCATCAAATGGAGTGGTGAAAATTTACCTCGACATCCTCCATTTTATCAGTTCCTCAAAAATCAGAAGAGTCTGATTAAGGTTTTCGAACCAAAGAGTGCGTTTCTGGTTTTTTCTTTCTCAAAACAGCTGTCTGTTACAAACTGAAACTCCTGTTTCTTTTATATTACTGATTTACCCTTGAAGAAGAATTGGTTTAACGGGAATGCCACTATTTATCACGATCGGGGCCGTTCAAGTTTTTGGGTTTGAAACTTTGAATAATTATTGCAATTTCAATCCAAATAATATTAGATGATTGGTTAAATGAAATGAGTCATTTAATTTTACATATTAATTAATGTCATATTAACGTTATCAAAATTGGAGTTGCAATCTCAATGGAATTAAATAGAATTACCTTTTGTATTTTAGACAGTGCCATCATATGAGCCCACAGCCCAACACTTAGATGACGTGGCAGATAAAATGGTAACACGTGGCTCGGTGTATGGAATAGCTTTTGGAGGGAAAAAGATGGATTTTGATACTTGTACACCGGGTTTGACATCCCGGTGTATCGATCCCTCACAACAAAGGAGTGCCTACGTTGAATAAAAAAATCGTGGACCCTCTATTGTGAGAGGGTCGGTCAACCTTGATGTACGAGTAGCATGGACCGAAAAAGATACCGTGGGGTACATGGAGGGTTTTCCAGCCCCATTAATTTTTGGGTGCAAAAGTAATTTAATTTTCTTTAGCCAAACTACCATTATAGTTTGAAAATGAAAATCAGACATCTAACTTAAGAGGAATATATATAGTCGTCCTCGTTTTTTAATTTTTTTTTTCAATTTTTTTTTCAATCATACATTTCATGACGTCCACAATTTTTATCAATTTTTCAACAATACATTTCACGAACTTCAATCAAAATCTATTAAAAATTTAATTTTATCCAAACCAAATAGAGACATAATATCACATTTGATATTAGTCGTGAAAACTAAGGATAAAACTATAAAAAAAAATATATTTTATCTATTTTCGAAGCAGAGTAACTCTTGTCCTAGTGGAATCGAGAATACATTTTTAAGTTTTAATATTAGTCGTGAAAACTAAGGATAAAACTATAAAAAAAATATTTTATATATTTTATTTTAACTACAAGTCGAACCTTTAATTAATAACCTCAATCTAGTTTTTATAACTCAAGCATATTTCCTTACTATAGCTCAATACAATTTTCATGCAATAAGTCCACATCGAGTTTCATTTCTCAAATTATTTTAAATTTTAAAATAGTTGATAATGTCATTTTTAAGTTGCATTTCTTCCAAGTCAACAAAACCATTGACCCGGCATTTGAATTACAATGATTTTGTAGTGAAATTTCAAATTTACCCCTACTTGAGAATTTGCAATTGGCCCAATTCCAATCTGATCCCTTAAATCCATTGTTGATCCAACAAAGGAAACCAAGCCCACTTCACAAGAATTTTGCAAGCCAGTCTTATTGGGCTAACTCTAAGATAAAAGCTAATTTACTTTAGAAAATTAATATTTAAGATCACCCAAACATGTTTATCTTTAAAAATTCCTTTAAAGTAATTTTTTTTTTCCCAAGCCAAATTTATTCACATTTGGTTTAGATAAAAATCAAATTTTTTAGTAAATTTTGATAAATATTGATTAAATGTGTGGTTGAAAGATTGTGGATCTCATGAAATGTATGGTTAAAATTAATTGTCGACTTTCACTTATATTTTAATCAAAAATTTTAGTGAAATCAAACAGGGTACAGGGCCAAAGTTTATAAACCACATGACTACATCAAAATGATCCTTTCCGAAAAATGGCACAAAGTGAGGCCTTAAGGAGATGAAATTTACGCACTAAAATGATAGATATAAGATGACCTCTTCACATGATTTTACCACAACAGCAAAGATATGAGTGAATATAAAAAGAAAATGAGATGAATATGAACTTGTGGGCTTTTCGATTTCTATAATATGACTCCAAAATCTCCATTTAATTCTTCAAAATGGCTCAAATTCATACACAGAGATTAAATTCATATCATTATTGCACTTCAACATATTCTTGAGTTTTAGGAATGCTTTTTATTTTCGATTCTGCAGCGAGGGAAATGAAGTTGGTGTTGGAAAAAATAATTAGTTGCAGTAGTGATCTGAACAATATAATGCAGAAATATAAAACTTATCGTCCGATCGAGTCTCGTGACAGCGCGATGTCCTAAAGTGAAATTGCCCGTCAATAATTGCTACGA